>NW_026601187.1:0-70106 GCF_029448725.1 Salvelinus fontinalis
AGACTGGGGGGGGGGGGGATCTTGTGTATGAAACGAGGGGTCAGAGAGAAGGAAACCTTTCTCCAGGCACCGGAGTATTACGTTTCACTCACTTTTGCATTCCATCCCCAAAACCATGAACAATATTCAATTTAAACCAACATTTTGTAAAGTACTTTTTTTTAACGTTCTCTGGTGTCCTGAAACAATGGACTTTGATGTCACTTGGGGGACTCAGCCAATCAACTGCAGCGTATTACTATAGAAGTTAACCGTAGTCCTTTGCCTAATAGCAGAATTAAGATGAAGATGAAGAATTAAGATGTCATTCATATAGGCATCTGATTCTAGAAATTACTTCTCTATTTTGACCTTTCACCTATGTGACAGGCCTATATCAACAATGTGCTCTCCCTCCTAGAGCCTTGTTCCTGCTCTGTGCTCTCCCTCCTACAGCCTTGTTCCTGCTCTGTGCTCTCCCTCCTACAGCCTTGTTCCTGCTCTGTGCTCTCCCTCCTACAGCCTTGTTCCTGCTCTGTGCTCTCCCTCCTACAGCCTTGTTCCTGCTCTGTGCTCTCCCTCCTACAGCCTTGTTCCTGCTCTGTGCTCTCCCTCCTACAGCCTTGTTCCTGCTCTGTGCTCTCCCTCCTAGAGCCTTGTTCCTGCTCTGTGCTCTCCCTCCTACAGCCTTGTTCCTGCTCTGTGCTCTCCCTCCTACAGCCTTGTTCCTGCTCTGTGCTCTCCCTCCTAGAGCCTTGTTCCTGCTCTGTGCTCTCCCTCCTACAGCCTTGTTCCTGCTCTGTGCTCTCCCTCCTACAGCCTTGTTCCTGCTCTGTGCTCTCCCTCCTAGAGCTTGTTCTGCTCTGTGCTCTCCCTCCTACAGCCTTGTTCCTGCTCTGTGCTCTCCCTCCTAGAGCCTTGTTCCTGCTCTGTGCTCTCCCTCCTACAGCCTTGTTCCTGCTCTGTGCTCTCCCTCCTAGAGCCTTGTTCCTGCTCTGTGCTCTCCCTCCTACAGCCTTGTTCCTGCTCTGTGCTCTCCCTCCTACAGCCTTGTTCCTGCTCTGTGCTCTCCCTCCTAGAGCCTTGTTCCTGCTCTGTGCTCTCCCTCCTACAGCCTTGTTCCTGCTCTGTGCTCTCCCTCCTACAGCCTTGTTCCTGCTCTGTGCTCTCCCTCCTACAGCCTTGTTCCTGCTCTGTGCTCTCCCTCCTACAGCCTTGTTCCTGCTCTGTGGGGGAAATTCAGGGGGTGTAAAATTATGATTTTTTTTAATAGATTTTTAAAATGTAATCTTTAAGAACAAATTCTTATTTACAATGACGGCCTATCCTGGCCAAACCCTAACCCGGACGACGCTGGGCCAATTGTGCGCCGCCCTGTGAGACCCCCAATCACGGCCGGTTGTGATACAGCCTGGAATCGAAGCAGGGTCTGTAGTGACGCCCCTAGCACTGAGATGCAGTGCCTTAGACCACTGCGCCACTCGGGAGCCCCCGAGTGTGGGTGGGGGGGATTCGGGGGGTGTAGGATAGGGGCTGTATGGGGATTCTGGGGGTGTAGGGGGTGTAGGATAGGGGGTGTATGGGGATTCAGGGGGTGTAGGATAGGGGGTGTATGGGGATTCAGGGGGTGTAGGATAGGGGGTGTATGGGGATTCAGGGGGTGTAGGATAGGGGGTGTATGGGGATTCAGGGGGTGTAGGATAGGGGGTGTATGGGGATTCAGAGGGTGTAGGATAGGGGGTGGAGGGATTCAGGGGGTGTAGGATAGGAGGTGGAGGGATTCAGGGGGTGTAGGATAGGAGGTTCAGGGGGTGTAGGATCGGAGCCTGTGTGTTGCTCTGGATAAGAGCATCAGCTAAATGACATGTCAGTGTCAACAGAGTGTATTAAACCCTGTGTTTCTCCCCTCACAGCGGAACATGCATGTCTGTCTGAGCCCTGCTCTAATGGAGGGAGCTGTGTTGAGACCAGTTTGGGTTATGAGTGTGTCTGTTCCCCGGGCTGGAGCGGACCCTCCTGTAGCCTCAGTAAGAACACACACACACACACACACACACACACACACACACACACACACACACACACACACACACACACACACACACACACACACACACACACACACACACAGACCTCAACACACACACACACACACACACACAGACACACACACAGACACACAGACCTCAACACACACACACACAGACACATAGACCCACACACACACACACACACACACACACAGACCTCAACACACACACACACACAGACCTCAACACACACACACACACACACACACACACAGACACACACACAGACACACACACACAGACCTCAACACACACACACACAGACACATAGACCCACACACACACACACACACACACACACACAGACTCACCCATGACTGTGTCCCCTCTGTCTGCTAGATGTTGATGAGTGCTCTCCTAGCCCCTGTAACCACGGTGGGACCTGTCAGGATCTGGTCCATGCTTACAAGTGTCACTGTCCTCCTCAGTGGACCGGCAAGACCTGCCTCATCGGTAAGACACACCTCTCTCTTTCTCGCCGATCCAATGCTTTTTTCTCAGGTATTTTCTGTAAACAGATAAATAAGCTGTAAGGAATGATGGGACGTGTCAAAGGGCAGTAGGATTAGAAACGGTGTGCCGGAGACTCCAGCATTACCTCTAGACCGGACTACACAGTCATTACCTCTAGACCAGACTACACAGTCATTACCTCTAGACCAGACTACACAGTCATTACCTCTAGACCAGACTACACAGTCATTACCTCTAGACCAGACTACACAGTCATTACCTCTAGGCCAGACTACACAGTCATTACCTCTAGACCAGCCAATCCACTGCTTTTAAATCAATGGTGTGAAGTGAAAAGGTTGGATAATCGGGACATAGCCCGTCTGTCATCATAATGTCCACACCGGCCTTCACTCTAACCACGCTGTGTTATTAAACTCCTCCTCTTCTCAAGACGCCAACGAATGCGACAGCAGGCCCTGTGTCAACGCCAACTCTTGCCGCAACCTGATTGGTGGATACTTCTGCGATTGCGTTCCTGGTTGGACGGGACAGAAATGTGACATCAGTGAGTAGAACTAAGACTGTTCTGTTGCGACTGTGGAGTTATAGGACACCTACCTTCTCTCGCACTCTCAATTTCAATTTAAGGGCTTTATTGACATGGGAAACATATGTTTACATTGCCAAAGCAAGTGAAATAGATAAGAAACAAAAGTGAAATAAACAAAAATTACATTCACACAAGTTCCAGAATAATAAAGACATTTCAAATGTTATGTCTATATACAGTGTTGTAACGATGTGCAAATTAGTTAAAGTACAAAAGGGAAAATAAATGAACACATACAGTTGAAGTCGGAAGTTTACATACAGTACACTTAGTTTGGACTCATTAAAACTTGTTTTTCAACCACTCCACAAATGTCTTGTTAACAAACTATAGTTTTGTCAAGTCGGTTAGGGCATCTACTTTCTGCATGACACAAGTCATTTTTCCAACAATTGTTTACAGACAGATTATTTCACTTATAATTCACTGTATCACAATTCCAGTGGGTCAGAAGTTTACATACACTAAGTTGACTCTGTCTTTAAACAGCTTGGAAAATTCCAGAAAATGTCCTGGCTTTAGAAGCTTCTGATAGGATAATTGACATAATTTGAGTCAATTGGTTAGTGTACCTGTGGATGTATTTCAAGGCCTACCTAACTCAGTACTTCTTTGCTTGACATCATGGGAAAATCAAAAGAAATCAGCCAAGACCTCAGAAAAAAATTGTAGACCTCCACAAGTCTGGTTCATCCTTGGGAGCAATTTCCAAACGCCTGAAGGTACCACGTTCATCTGTACAAACAATAGTACGCAAGTATAAACACCATGGGACCACGCAGCCGTCATACCACTCAGGAAGGAGACGCGTTCTGTCTCCTAGAGATGAACGTACTTTAGTGCAAAAAGTGCAAATCAATCCCAGAACAACAGCAAAGGACCTTGTGAAGATGCTGGAGGAAACAGGTACAAAGGTATCTATATCCACAGTAAAACAAGTCCTATATCGACATAACCTGAAAGGCCGCTCAGCAAGGAAGAAGCCACTGCTCCAAAACCGCCATAAAAAAGCCAGACTACGGTTTGCAACTCCATATGGGGACAAAGGTCGTACTTTTTGGAGAAATGTCCCCTGGTCTGATGAAACAAAAATAGAACTGTTTGGCCATCGTTATGTTTGGAGGAAAAAAAAGCACGGGGGTGGCAGCATCATGTTGTGGGGGTGCTTTGCTGCAGGAGGGGCTGGTGCACTTCACAAAATAGATGGCATCATGAGGCAGGAAAATGATGTGGATATATTGAAGCAACATCTCAAGACCTCAGTCAGGAAGTTAAAGCTTGGTCGCAAATGGGTCTTCCAAATGGACAATGACCCCAAGCATACTTCCATAGTTGTGGCAAAATGGCTTAAGAACAACAAAGTTAAGGTTTGGAGTGGCCATCACAAAGCCCTGACCTAAAGCGTGTGCAAGCAAGGAGGCCTACAAACCTGACTCAGTTACACCAACTCTGTCAGGAGGAATGGGCCAAACTTCACCCAACTTATTGTGGGACGCTTGTGGAAGGCTACCCGAAACATTTGACCCAAGTTAAACAATTTAAAGGCAAAGCTACCAAATACTAATTGAGTGTATGTAAACTTCTGATCCACTGGGAATGTGATGAAAGAAATAAAAGCTGAAATAAATCATTCTCTCTACTATTATTCTGACATATTACATTCTTAAAATAAAGTGGTGATCCTAACTGACCTAAAACAGGGAATTTTTACTAGGATTAAATGTCAGGAATTGTGAAAAACTGAGTTTAAATGTATTTGGCTAAGGTGTATGTAAACTTCCGACTTCAACTGTAAATATGGGTTGTATTTACAATGGTGTTTGTTCTTCACTGGTTGCTCTCTTGTGGAAATAGGTCACAAATCCTGCTGCTGTGATGGTACACTGTGGTATTTCACCCAGTAGACATGGGAGTTTATCAAAATTGTTTGTTTTCAAATTCTTTGTGGATCTGTGTAATCTCAGGAAAATATGTTTCTCTAATATGGTCATACATTCTGTGAGGAAGTGCAGCTCAGTTTCCACCACATTTTGTGGGCAGTGTGCACATAAGCCTGTCTTCTCTTGAGAGCCAGGTCTCTCTCTGTGTGTCTCTCTCTGTCTCACTATCACCATTTCTCTCACTCACTTACAATCTCAGCACAGTCGATGTAATTTCACCCAGAGCCCTATGGGCCCTGGTCTAAAGTAGTGCACTATATAGGGAATAGGGTGCCATTTCCAATGCAGACAGAGTTGGCAGTGTGTACAAGCGTGTCCTTGTGTTCAGTGACGAGGATCCTTTATCATTACTAGAGTCCCATGTAGGCAAGGATAGTTGATTATCTCTGGGATGCCAAGGATAGTTGATTATCTCTGGGATGCCAAGGATAGTTGATTATCTCTGGGATGCCAAGGATAGTTGATTATCTCTGGGATGCCAAGGATAGTTGATTATCTCTGGGATGCCAAGGATAGTTGATTATCTCTGGGATGCCAAGGATAGGTGATTATCTCTGGGATGCCAAGGATATGTGATTATCTCTGGGATGCCAAGGATAGGTGATTATCTCTGGGATGCCAAGGATAGTTGATTATCTCTGGGATGCCAAGGATAGTTGATTATCTCTGGGATGCCAAGGATAGTTGATTATCTCTGGGATGCCAAGGATAGTTGATTATCTCTGGGATGCCAAGGATAGTTGATTATCTCTGGGATGCCAAGGATAGTTGATTATCTCTGGGATGCCAAGGATAGTTGATTATCTCTGGGATGCCAAGGATAGTTGATTATCTCTGGGATGCCAAGGATAGTTGATTATCTCTGGGATGCCAAGGATAGTTGATTATCTCTGGGATGCCAAGGATAGTTGATTATCTCTGGGATGCCAAGGATAGTTGATTATCTCTGGGATGCCAAGGATAGTTGATTATCTCTGGGATGCCAAGGATAGTTGATTATCTCTGGGATGCCAAGGATAGTTGACTATCTCTGGGATGCCAAGGATAGTTGACTATCTCTGGGATGCCAAGGATAGTTGATTATCTCTGGGATGCCAAGGATAGTTGACTATCTCTGGGATGCCAAGGATAGTTGATTATCTCTGGGATGCCAAGGATAGTTGATTATCTCTGGGATGCCAAGGATAGTTGATTATCTCTGGGATGCCAAGGATAGTTGATTATCTCTGGGATGCCAAGGATAGTTGATTATCTCTGGGATGCCAAGGCTAGTTGATTATCTCTGGGATGCCAAGGCTAGTTGATTATCTCTGGGATGCCAAGGCTAGTTGATTATCTCTGGGATGCCAAGGATAGTTGACTATCTCTGGGATGCCAAGGCTAGTTGATTATCTCTGGGATGCCAAGGATAGTTGACTATCTCTGGGATGCCAAGGATAGTTGACTATCTCTGGGATGCCAAGGATAGTTGACTATCTCTGGGATGCCAAGGATAGTTGACTATCTCTGGGATGCCAAGGATAGTTGATTATCTCTGGGATGCCAAGGATAGTTGATTATCTCTGGGATGCCAAGGATAGTTGATTATCTCTGGGATGCCAAGGCTAGTTGATTATCTCTGGGATGCCAAGGATAGTTGATTATCTCTGGGATGCCAAGGATAGTTGATTATCTCTGGGATGCCAAGGATAGTTGATTATCTCTGGGATGCCAAGGATAGTTGATTATCTCTGGGATGCCAAGGATAGTTGATTATCTCTGGGATGCCAAGGCTAGTTGATTATCTCTGGGATGCCAAGGCTAGTTGATTATCTCTGGGATGCCAAGGCTAGTTGATTATCTCTGGGATGCCAAGGATAGTTGACTATCTCTGGGATGCCAAGGATAGTTGACTATCTCTGGGATGCCAAGGATAGTTGACTATCTCTGGGATGCCAAGGATAGTTGACTATCTCTGGGATGCCAAGGATAGTTGACTATCTCTGGGATGCCAAGGATAGTTGATTATCTCTGGGATGCCAAGGATAGTTGATTATCTCTGGGATGCCAAGGATAGTTGATTATCTCTGGGATGCCAAGGATAAAAACAAGGTACACACTCACACACACACACACACACACACACACACACACACACACACACACACACACACACACACACACACACACACACACACACACACACACACACACACACACAGTGCTACATTCACTTGGCTCAGTTGGTGGGTTATTATGTTTAAAAACATCATATTATCCAGATATTTACATGTCGGTGTTTTAAAACATGTAATTTCCCCCCCCCCATCTAGATATCAATGACTGCAGGGACCAATGTCAGCACGGAGGAACCTGCAGGGTATGTTTCTGTTTGGGGATCTGTCTCGTATCAGAGATTATCAAACACGTTGTTTTATGTGTTCAGCTTGTTCTTTTTTGTTTCCAGTTTCTTTTCACACCACAAACTCATTTACAGCGTTAAAAAAAAAATATATATATATATATAGCAACAGTTGTGAAGCGTTCTGTTCTCTGGAAGGCAACAACTCTGTGGAGTTTTAAAGTTGTTCTGGAATCCATCAATGAAATTAAATAATGAGGAGGAGGAGGAGGAGGAGGAGGAGGAGGAGGAGGAGGAGGAGGAGGAGGAGGAGGAGGAGGAGGAGAAGAGAGCAGAGATTCCTTAAACACTTTAGGTTAAATGGCCCTCAACATTATTGTGTTAAATTACTGTTGGATGAGCGGGTGTTGCTCTGTCCTTCCTACAACCCTCTTCTTCTCTTTAACCTTCCCTGATTGACATCCTGTGTTAGCCGAACACTTCCTGTTCTCTAAGGAAGATTAAAGGGATCTCTGGCCAGCTAGATTAAAGGGGTCTCTGGCCAGCTAGATTAAAGGGGTCTCTGGCCAGCTAGATTAAAGGGGTCTCTGCCCAGCTAGATTAAAGGGATCTCTGCCCAGCTAGATTAAAGGGATCTCTGGCCAGCTAGATTAAAGGGGTCTCTGCCCAGCTAGATTAAAGGGGTCTCTGCCCAGCTAGATTAAAGGGATCTCTGCCCAGCTAGATTAAAGGGGTCTCTGGCCAGCTAGATTAAAGGGATCTCTGCCCAGCTAGATTAAAGGGGTCTCTGCCCAGCTAGATTAAAGGGATCTCTGCCCAGCTAGATTAAAGGGGTCTCTGCCCAGCTAGATTAAAGGGATCTCTGCCCAGCTAGATTAAATGGGTCTCTGCCCAGCTAGATTAAAGGGATCTCTGCCCAGCTAGATTAAATGGGTCTCTGCCCAGCTAGATTAAAGGGGTCTCTGCCCAGCTAGATTAAATGGGTCTCTGCCCAGCTAGATTAAAGGGATCTCTGGCCAGCTAGCTGGATGGCTGTCTGTGTTCCTGGACCTGGCTAGTATTTCTGGAGTATGTAGCTAGTAGAACTAGCTAAGTGGTGCATACTAAAACACGTTGTGTATTCTAGGATTTGGTGAACGGGTACCGCTGTGTGTGTCCTGCGGGTTACTCTGGAGACCACTGTGAGAGAGATGTGGATGAATGTGCCGGCTCTCCCTGTCTGAACGGCGGGCGATGCCAAGACCAAGTCAACGGTTTCACCTGCCTCTGTCTGCCAGGATTCTCAGGACAACTGTGTCAGGTAAGTTTTGGTGCAACCTTCAAACCCTTCCCCACTGTTCTTTAACTTAACTTAGTTCCCATTCTGTCCCTGGTGAGCAACATTGAAACCCTTCCCCTTAACCCCCAACTCCCCACTGTCTTTTAACCTTAGTTCCCGTCTCCTTTCTGGTGCCTACTAGACTACCCCACCCCGCCTACTAGACTACCCCACCCTGTCTACTACCCCACCCTGTCTACTAGACCACCCCACCCTGTCTACTAGACTACCCCCACCCTGCCTACTAGACTACCCCACCCTATCTACTAGACTACCCCACCCTGCCAACTAGACTACCCCACCCTGCCTACTAGACTACCCCACCCTATCTACTAGACTACCCCACCCTGCCTACTAGACTACCCCACCTTGTCTACTAGACTACCCCACCCTGCCTACTAGACTACCCCACCCTATCTACTAGACTACCCCACCCTATCTACTAGACTACCCCACCCTGCCTACTAGACTACCCCACCCTGCCAACTAGACTACCCCACCCTGCCAACTAGACTACCCCACCCTGCCAACTAGACTACCCCACCCTGCCTACTAGACTACCCCACCCTGCCTACTAGACTACCCCACCCTATCTACTAGACTACCCCACCCTGTCTACTAGACTACCCCCACCCTGTCTACTAGACTACCCCCACCCTGTCTACTACCCCACCCCACCTACTAGACTACCCCACCCTGTCTACTACCCCACCCTGTCTACTAGACCACCCCACCCTGTCTACTAGACTACCCCACCCTGCCTACTAGACTACCCCACCCTGTCTACTAGACTACCCCCACCCCGCCTACTAGACTACCCCACCCTGCCTACTAGACTACCCCACCCTGCCTACTAGACTACCCCACCCTGCCTACTAGACTACCCCACCCTATCTACTAGACTACCCCACCCTGTCTACTAGACTACCCCCACCCTGTCTACTAGACTACCCCCACCCTGTCTACTACCCCACCCCACCTACTAGACTACCCCACCCTGTCTACTACCCCACCCTGTCTACTAGACCACCCCACCCTGTCTACTAGACTACCCCACACTGCCTACTAGACTACCCCACCCTGTCTACTAGACTACCCCCACCCCGCCTACTAGACTACCCCACCCTGCCTACTAGACTACCCCACCCTGCCTACTAGACTACCCCCACCCCGCCAACTAGACTACCCCACCCTGCCTACTAGACTACCCCACCCTGCCTACTAGACTACCCCACCCTTTCTACTAGACTACCCCACCCCGCCTACTAGACTACCCCCACCCCGCCTACTAGACTACCCCACCCTGCCTACTAGACTACCCCACCCTGCCCACTAGACTACCCCACCCTGCCTACTAGACTACCCCACCCTGCCTACTAGACTACCCCACCCTGCCTACTAGACTACCCCACCCTGCCTACTAGACTACCCCACCCTGTCTACTAGACTACCCCACCCTGCCTACTAGACTACCCCACCCTGCCTACTAGACTACCCCACCCTGCCTACTAGACTACCCCACCCTGCCTACTAGACTACCCCACCCTGCCTACTAGACTACCCCCACCCTGCCTACTAGACTACCCCACCCTGTCTACTAGACTACCCCACCCCGCCTACTAGACTACCCCCACCCTGCCTACTAGACTACCCCACCCTTTCTACTACCCCCACCCCGCCTACTAGACTACCCCACCCTGCCTACTAGACTACCCCACCCTGCCTACTAGACTACCCCACCCTGCCTACTAGACTACCCCACCCTGCCTACTAGACTACCCCACCCTGCCTACTAGACTACCCCCACCCTGCCTACTAGACTACCCCACCCTGTCCACTAGACTACCCCACCCTGTCTATTAGACTACCCCCACCCTGTCTACTAGACTACCCCACCCTGCCTACTAGACTACCCCACCCTGTCTATTAGACTACCCCACCCTGCCTACTAGACTACCCCACCCTGCCTACTAGACTACCCCCACCCTGCCTACTAGACTACCCCACCCTGTCTATTAGACTACCCCCACCCTGCCTACTAGACTACCCCACCCTGTCTATTAGACTACCCCACCCTGTCTACTAGACTACCCCACCCTGTCTACTAGACTACCCCACCCTGCCTACTAGACTACCCCACCCTGCCTACTAGACTACCCCACCCTGCCTACTAGACTACCCCACCCTGCCTACTAGACTACCCCACCCTGTCTACTAGACTACCCCACCCTGCCTACTAGACTACCCCACCCTGTCTACTAGACTACCCCACCCTGCCTCTAGACTACCCCACCCTGTCTACTAGACTACCCCACCCTGTCTACTAGACTACCCCACCCTGCCTACTAGACTACCCCACCCTGCCTACTAGACTACCCCACCCTGCCTACTAGACTACCCCACCCTGCCTACTAGACTACCCCACCCTGCCTACTAGACTACCCCACCCTGCCTACTAGACTACCCCACCCTGCCTACTAGACTACCCCACCCTGCCTACTAGACTACCCCACCCTGCCTACTAGACTACCCCACCCTGCCTACTAGACTACCCCACCCTGCCTACTAGACTACCCCACCCTGCCTACTAGACTACCCCACCCTGCCTACTAGACTACCCCCACCCTGCCTACTAGACTACCCCACCCTGTCTACTAGACTACCCCACCCTGTCTACTAGACCACCCCACCCTGCCTACTAGACTACCCCACCCTGCCTACTAGACTACCCCACCCTGCCTACTAGACTACCCCACCCTGCCTACTAGACTACCCCACCCTGCCTACTAGACTACCCCACCCTGTCTACTAGACTACCCCACCCTGCCCACTAGACTACCCCCACCCTGTCCACTAGACTACCCCACCCTGCCTACTAGACTACCCCACCCTGCCTACTAGACTACCCCACCCTGCCTACTAGACTACCCCACCCTGCCTACTAGACTACCCCACCCTGCCTACTAGACTACCCCCACCCTGCCTACTAGACTACCCCACCCTGTCTACTAGACTACCCCACCCTGTCTATTAGACTACCCCACCCTGTCTACTAGACTACCCCACCTTGTCTACTAGACTACCCCACCTTGTCTACTAGACTACCCCACCTTGTCTACTAGACTACCCCACCTTGTCTACTAGACTACCCCACCTTGTCTACTAGACTACCCCACCCTGCCTACTAGACTACCCCACCCTGCCTACTAGACTACCCCACCCTGCCTACTAGACTACCCCACCCTGCCTACTAGACTACCCCCACCCTGCCTACTAGACTACCCCACCCTGTCTACTAGACTACCCCACCCTGCCTACTAGACTACCCCCACCCTGTCTACTAGACTACCCCACCCTGCCTACTAGACTACCCCCACCCTGCCTACTAGACTACCCCACCCTGCCTACTAGACTACCCCACCCTGCCTACTAGACTACCCCACCCTGCCTACTAGACTACCCCACCCTGCCTACTAGACTACCCCCACCCTGCCTACTAGACTACCCCACCCTGTCTACTAGACTACCCCCACCCTGCCTACTAGACTACCCCCACCCTGCCTACTAGACTACCCCCACCCTGCCTACTAGACCACCCCACCCTGCCTACTAGACTACCCCACCCTGCCTACTAGACTACCCCCACCCTGCCTACTAGACTACCCCACCCTGCCTACTAGACTACCCCACCCTGCCTACTAGACTACCCCACCCTGCCTACTAGACTACCCCACCCTGTCTACTAGACTACCCCACCCTGCCTACTAGACTACCCCACCCTGCCTACTAGACTACCCCACCCTTTCTACTAGACTACCCCACCCTGCCTACTAGACTACCCCACCCTGCCTACTAGACTACCCCCACCCTGCCTACTAGACTACCCCCACCCTGCCTACTAGACTACCCCACCCTGCCTACTAGACTACCCCACCCTGCCTACTAGACTACCCCCACCCTGCCTACTAGACTACCCCACCCTGCCTACTAGACTACCCCACCCTGACTACTAGACTACCCCACCCTGTCTACTAGACTACCCCCACCCTGCCTACTAGACTACCCCACCCTGCCTACTAGACTACCCCACCCTGTCTACTAGACTACCCCACCCTGCCTACTAGACTACCCCACCCTGTCTACTAGACTACCCCCACCCTGCCTACTAGACTACCCCACCCTGCCTACTAGACTACCCCACCCTGTCTACTACCCCACCCTGCCTACTACCCCACCCTGTCTATTAGACTACCCCACCCTGTCTACTAGACTACCCCACCCTGCCTACTAGACTACCCCACCCTGCCTACTAGACTACCCCACCCTGTCTACTACCCCACCCTGCCTACTACCCCACCCTGTCTATTAGACTACCCCACCCTGTCTACTAGACTACCCCACCCTGCCTACTAGACTACCCCACCCTGCCTACTAGACTACCCCACCCTGCCTACTAGACTACCCCACCCTGTCTACTAGACTACCCCACCCTGCCTACTAGACTACCCCCATCCTGCCTACTAGACTACCCCACCCTGCCTACTAGACTACCCCACCCTTTCTACTAGACTACCCCACCCTGCCTACTACCCCACCCTGCCTACTAGACTACCCCACCCTGCCTACTAGACTACCCCACCCTGCCTACTAGACTACCCCACCCTGCCTACTAGACTACCCCACCCTGTCTACTAGACTACCCCACCCTGCCTACTAGACTACCCCACCCTGCCTACTAGACTACCCCACCCTGCCTACTAGACTACCCCCACCCTGTCTTCTAGACTACCCCACCCTGCCTACTAGACTACCCCACCCTGTCTACTAGACTACCCCACCCTGTCTACTAGACTACCCCACCCTGCCTACTAGACTACCCCACCCTGCCTACTAGACTACCCCACCCTGCCTACTAGACTACCCCACCCTGCCTACTAGACTACCCCCGCCCTGTCTACTAGACTACCCCCGCCCTGCCTACTAGACTACCCCCACCCTGCCTACTAGACTACCCCACCCTGCCTACTAGACTACCCCACCCTGCCTACTAGACTACCCCACCCTGCCTACTAGACTACCCCACCCTGCCTACTAGACTACCCCACCCTGCCTACTAGACTACCCCACCCTGCCTACTAGACTACCCCACCCTGCCTACTAGACTACCCTACCCTGTCTACTAGACTACCCCACCCTGTCTACTAGACTACCCCACCCTGCCTACTAGACTTCCCCACCCTGCCCATTAGACTACCCCCACCCTGCCCACTAGACTACCCCACCCTGCCCACTAGACTACCCCACCCTGCCCACTAGACTACCCCACCCTGCCCACTAGACTACCCCACCCTGCCCACTAGACTACCCCACCCTGCCCACTAGACTACCCCACCCTGGCTACTAGACTACCCCACCCTGCCTACTAGACTACCCCACCCTGTCTACTAGACTACCCCACCCTGCCTACTAGACTACCCCCACCCTGCCTACTAGACTACCCCACCCTGCCTACTAGACTACCCCACCCTGCCTACTAGACTACCCCACCCTGCCTACTAGACTACCCCACCCTGTCTACTAGACTACCCCACCCTGTCTACTAGACTACCCCACCCTGCCTACTAGACTACCCCACCCTGCCTACTAGACTACCCCACCCTGCCTACTACCCCACCCTGCCTACTAGACTACCCCACCCTGTCTACTAGACTACCCCCACCCTGCCTACTAGACTACCCCACCCTGTCTACTAGACTACCCCACCCTGTCTACTAGACTACCCCACCCTGTCTACTAGACTACCCCACCCTGCCTACTAGACTACCCCACCCTGCCTACTAGACTACCCCACCTTGTCTACTAGACTACCCCACCTTGTCTACTAGACTACCCCACCTTGTCTACTAGACTACCCCACCTTGTCTACTAGACTACCCCACCTTGTCTACTAGACTACCCCACCTTGTCTACTAGACTACCCCACCTTGTCTACTAGACTACCCCACCCTGCCTACTAGACTACCCCCACCCTGCCTACTAGACTACCCCCACCCTGCCTACTAGACTACCCCACCCTGCCTACTAGACTACCCCACCCTGTCTACTACCCCACCCTGTCTATTACCCCACCCTGTCTACTAGACTACCCCACCCTGTCTACTAGACTACCCCCGCCCTGCCCACTAGACTACCCCCGCCCTGCCCACTAGACTACCCCACCCTGTCTACTAGACTACCCCACCCTGCCTACTAGACTACCCCACCCTGCCTACTAGACTACCCCCACCCTGCCTACTAGACTACCCCACCCTGCCTACTAGACTACCCCACCCTGTCTACTAGACTACCCCACCCTGTCTACTAGACTACCCCACCCTGCCTACTAGACTACCCCACCCTGCCTACTAGACTACCCCCACCCTGCCTACTAGACTACCCCACCCTGCCTACTAGACTACCCCACCCTGTCTACTACCCCACCCTGTCTACTACCCCACCCTGTCTACTAGACTACCCCACCCTGTCTACTACCCCACCCTGTCTACTAGACTACCCCACCCTGTCTACTAGACTACCCCCGCCCTGCCCACTAGACTACCCCACCCTGTCTACTAGACTACCCCACCCTGCCTACTAGACTACCCCACCCTGTCTACTAGACTTCCCCACCCTGTCTATTAGACTACCCCCACCCTGCCCACTAGACTACCCCACCCTGCCCACTAGACTACCCCACCCTGCCCACTAGACTACCCCACCCTGCCCACTAGACTACCCCACCCTGCCCACTAGACTACCCCACCCTGCCCACTAGACTACCCCACCCTGCCCACTAGACTACCCCACCCTGCCCACTAGACTACCCCACCCTGCCTACTAGACTACCCCACCCTGCCTACTACCCCACCCTGCCTACTAGACTACCCCACCCTGTCTACTAGACTACCCCCACCCTGCCTACTAGACTACCCCACCCTGTCTACTAGACTACCCCACCCTGTCTACTAGACTACCCCACCCTGTCTACTAGACTACCCCACCCTGCCTACTAGACTACCCCACCCTGCCTACTAGACTACCCCACCTTGTCTACTAGACTACCCCACCTTGTGTACTAGACTACCCCACCTTGTCTACTAGACTACCCCACCTTGTCTACTAGACTACCCCACCTTGTCTACTAGACTACCCCACCTTGTCTACTAGACTACCCCACCTTGTCTACTAGACTACCCCACCTTGTCTACTAGACTACCCCACCTTGTCTACTAGACTACCCCACCCTGCCTACTAGACTACCCCCACCCTGCCTACTAGACTACCCCACCCTGCCTACTAGACTACCCCACCCTGCCTACTAGACTACCCCACCCTGCCTACTAGACTACCCCACCCTGTCTACTATACTACCCCACCCTGCCTACTAGACTACCCCACCCTGCCTACTAGACTACCCCCACCCTGCCTACTAGACTACCCCACCCTGCCTACTAGACTACCCCACCCTGTCTACTACCCCACCCTGTCTACTACCCCACCCTGTCTACTAGACTACCCCACCCTGTCTACTACCCCACCCTGTCTACTAGACTACCCTACCCTGTCTACTAGACTACCCCCGCCCTGCCCACTAGACTACCCCACCCTGTCTACTAGACTACCCCACCCTGCCCACTAGACTACCCCACCCTGTCTACTAGACTACCCCACCCTGCCCACTAGACTACCCCACCCTGCCTACTAGACTACCCCACCCTGCCTACTAGACTACCCCACCCTGCCTACTAGACTACCCCACCCTGCCTACTAGACCACCCCACCCTGTCTACTAGACTACCCCACCCTGTCTACTAGACTACCCCACCCTGCCTACTAGACTACCCCACCCTGCCTACTAGACTACCCCACCTTGTCTACTAGACTACCCCACCTTGTCTACTAGACTACCCCACCTTGTCTACTAGACTACCCCACCTTGTCTACTAGACTACCCCACCTTGTCTACTAGACTACCCCACCTTGTCTACTAGACTACCCCACCTTGTCTACTAGACTACCCCACCCTGCCTACTAGACTACCCCACCCTGCCTACTAGACTACCCCACCCTGTCTACTAGACTACCCCACCCTGTCTACTAGACTACCCTGTCTACTCGACTACCCCACCCTGTCTACTAGACTACCCTGTCTACTAGACTACCCCCACCCTGCCCACTAGACTACCCCCACCCTGCCCACTAGACTACCCCACCCTGCCCACTAGACTACCCCACCCTGCCTACTAGACTACCCCACCCTGTCTACTAGACTACCCCACCCTGTCTACTAGACTACCCCCACCCTGCCCACTAGACTACCCCACCCTGCCTACTAGACTACCCCACCCTGTCTACTAGACTACCCCACCCTGTCTACTAGACTACCCCACCCTGTCTACTAGACTACCCCCACCCTGCCCACTAGACTACCCCCACCCTGCCCACTAGACTACCCCCACCCTGCCCACTAGACTACCCCCACCCTGCCCACTAGACTACCCCACCCTGCCCACTAGACTACCCCACCCTGTCTACTAGACTACCCCACCCTGTCTACTAGACTACCCCACCCTGTCTACTAGACTACCCCACCCTGTCTACTAGACTACCCCCACCCTGCCTACTAGACTACCCCCACCCTGCCCACTAGACTACCCCCACCCTGCCTACTAGACTACCCCACCCTGCCTACTAGACTACCCCACCCTGCCTACTAGACTACCCCCACCCTGCCTACTAGACTACCCCACCCTGCCTACTAGACTACCCCACCCTGTCTACTACCCCACCCTGTCTACTACCCCACCCTGTCTACTAGACTACCCCACCCTGTCTACTACCCCACCCTGTCTACTAGACTACCCCACCCTGTCTACTAGACTACCCCCACCCTGCCTACTAGACTACCCCCACCTTGTCTACTAGACTACCCCACCTTGTCTACTAGACTACCCCACCTTGTCTACTAGACTACCCCACCTTGTCTACTAGACTACCCCACCCTGCCTACTAGACTACCCCACCCTGTCTACTAGACTACCCCACCTTGTCTACTAGACTACCCCCACCCTGCCCACTAGACTACCCCCACCCTGCCCACTAGACTACCCCCACCTGCCCACTAGACTACCCCACCCTGCCTACTAGACTACCCCACCCTGTCTACTAGACTACCCCACCCTGTCTACTAGACTACCCCCACCCTGCCCACTAGACTACCCCACCCTGCCTACTAGACTACCCCACCCTGTCTACTAGACTACCCCACCCTGTCTACTAGACTACCCCCACCCTGCCCACTAGACTACCCCCACCCTGCCCACTAGACTACCCCCACCCTGCCCACTAGACTACCCCACCCTGCCCACTAGACTACCCCACCCTGCCTACTAGACTACCCCACCCTGTCTACTGGACTACCCCACCCTGTCTACTAGACTACCCCACCCTGTCTACTAGACTACCCCCACCCTGCCTACTAGACTACCCCCACCCTGCCCACTAGACTACCCCCACCCTGCCTACTAGACTACCCCCACCCTGCCTACTAGACTACCCCACCCTGTCTACTAGACTACCCCACCCTGTCTACTAGACTACACCACCCTTTCTACTAGACTACCCCACCCTGTCTACTAGACTACCCCACCCTGCCTACTAGACTACCCCACCCTGCCTACTAGACTACCCCACCCTGCCTACTAGACTACCCCACCCTGTCTACTAGACTACCCCACCCTGTCTACTAGACTACCCCACCCTGTCTACTAGACTACCCCACCCTGTCTACTAGACTACCCCACCTTGCCTACTAGACTACCCCCACCCTGCCTACTAGACTACCCCCACCCTGCCTACTAGACTACCCCCACCCTGCCTACTAGACTACCCCACCCTGCCTACTAGACTACCCCCACCCTGCCTACTAGACTACCCCCACCCTGCCTACTAGACTACCCCCACCCTGCCTACTAGACTACCCCACCCTTTCTACTACCCCCACCCCGCCTACTAGACTACCCCCACCCTGCCTACTAGACTACCCCACCCTTTCTACTACCCCCACCCCGCCTACTAGACTACCCCACCCTGCCTACTAGACTACCCCACCCTTTCTACTACCCCCACCCCGCCTACTAGACTACCCCACCCTGCCTATTAGACTACCCCACCCTTTCTACTACCCCCACCCCGCCTTCTAGACTACCCCACCCTGCCTACTAGACTACCCCACCCTGCCTACTAGACTACCCCACCCTGCCTACTAGACTACCCCCACCCTGCCTACTAGACTACCCCACCCTATCTACTAGACTACCCCACCCTGCCTACTAGACTACCCCACCCTGCCTACTAGACTACCCCACCCTGCCTACTAGACTACCCCACCCTGCCTACTAGACTACCCCACCCTGCCTACTAGACTACCCCACCCTGCCTACTAGACTACCCCACCCTATCTACTAGACTACCCCACACTGCCTACTAGACTACCCCCACCCTGCCTACTAGACTACCCCACCCTGCCTACTAGACTACCCCACCCTGCCTACTAGACTACCCCACCCTGCCTACTAGACTACCCCACCCTGCCTACTAGACTACCCCACCCTGCCTACTAGACTACCCCACCCTGCCTACGAGACTACCCCACCCTGCCTACTAGACTACCCCACCCTGCTTACTAGACTACCCCACCCTGCCTACTAGACTACCACACCCTGCCTACTAGACTACCCCACCCTGTCTACTAGACTACCCCCACCCTGCCTACTAGACTACCCCCACCCTGTCTACTAGACTACCCCACCCTGTCTACTAGACTACCCCCACCCTGCCTCTAGACTACCCCCACCCTGCCTACTAGACTACCCCACCCTGCCTACTAGACTACCCCACCCTGTCTACTAGACTACCCCACCCTGTCTACTAGACTACCCCCACCCTGCCTACTAGACTACCCCACCCTGCCTACTAGACTAACCCACCCTGCCTACTAGACTACCCCACCCTGCCTACTAGACTACCCCACCCTGTCTACTAGACTACCCCCACCCTGCCTACTAGACTACCCCACCCTGCCTACTAGACTACCCCACCCTGCCTACTAGACTACCCCACCCTGTCTACTACCCCACCCTGTCTACTACCCCACCCTGTCTACTACCCCACCCTGTCTATTAGACTACCCCACCCTGCCTACTAGACTACCCCACCCTGCCTACTAGACTACCCCACCCTGCCTACTAGACTACCCCACCCTGTCTACTAGACTACCCCACCCTGCCTACTACCCCACCCTGCCTACTAGACTACCCCACCCTGCCTACTAGACTACCCCACCCTGCCTACTAGACTACCCCCACCCTGCCTACTAGACTACCCCACCCTGCCTACTAGACTACCCCCACCCTGTCTTCTAGACTACCCCACCCTGCCTACTAGACTACCCCACCCTGTCTACTAGACTACCCCACCCTGCCTACTAGACTACCCCACCCTGCCTACTAGACTACCCCACCCTGCCTACTAGACTACCCCACCCTGCCTACTAGACTACCCCACCCTGCCTACTACACTACCCCACCCTGCCTACTAGACTACCACACCCTGCTTACTAGACTACCCCCGCCCTGCCTACTAGACTACCCCCACCCTGCCTACTAGACTACCCCACCCTGCCTACTAGACTACCCCACCCTGTCTACTAGACTTCCCCACCCTGTCTATTAGACTACCCCCACCCTGCCCACTAGACTACCCCCACCCTGCATACTAGACTACCCCACCCTGCCTACTAGACTACCCCACCCTGCCTACTAGACTACCCCACCCTGTCTACTAGACTACCCCCGCCCTGCCTACTAGACTACCCCCGCCCTGCCTACTAGACTACCCCACCCTGCCTACTAGACTACCCCACCCTGCCTACTAGACTACCCCACCCTGCCTACTAGACTACCCCACCCTGCCTACTAGACTACCCCACCCTGTCTACTAGACTACCCCACCCTGTCTACTAGACTTCCCCACCCTGTCTATTAGACTACCCCCACCCTGCCCACTAGACTACCCCACCCTGCCCACTAGACTAACCCACCCTGCCCACTAGACTACCCCACCCTGCCTACTAGACTACCCCACCCTGGCTACTAGACTACCCCACCCTGCCTACTAGACTACCCCACCCTGTCTACTAGACTACCCCCACCCTGTCTACTAGACTACCCCCACCCTGCCTACTAGACTACCCCCACCCTGCCTACTAGACTACCCCACCCTGCCTACTAGACTACCCCACCCTGCCTACTAGACTACCCCACCCTGCCTACTAGACTACCCCACCCTGTCTACTAGACTACCCCCACCCTGTCTACTAGACTACCCCACCCTGTCTACTAGACTACCCGACCCTGTCTACTAGACTACCCCACCCTGTCTACTAGACTACCCCACCCTGCCTACTAGACTACCCCACCCTGTCTACTAGACTACCCCACCCTGCCTACTAGACTACCCCACCCTGCCTACTAGACTACCCCACCCTGTCTACTTGACTACCCCACCCTGCCTACTAGACTACGCCACCCTGCCTACTAGACTACCCCCACCCTGCCTACTAGACTACCCCACCCTGCCTACTAGACTACCCCACCCTGTCTACTACCCCACCCTGTCTACTAGACTACCCCACCCTGTCTACTAGACTACCCCACCCTGTCTACTAGACTACCCCCGCCCTGCCCACTAGACTACCCCACCCTGTCTACTAGACTACCCCACCCTGCCCACTAGACTACCCCACCCTGCCTACTAGACTACCCCACCCTGCCTACTAGACTACCCCACCCTGTCTACTAGTCTACCCCCGCCCTGCCTACTAGACTACCCCCGCCCTGCCTACTAGACTACCCCACCCTGCCTACTAGACTACCCCACCCTGCCTACTAGACTACCCCACCCTGCCTACTAGACTACCCCACCCTGCCTACTAGACTACCCCACCCTGTCTACTAGACTACCCCCACCCTGTCTACTAGACTACCCCACCCTGTCTACTAGACTACCCGACCCTGTCTACTAGACTACCCCACCCTGTCTACTAGACTACCCCACCCTGCCTACTAGACTACCCCCACCCTGCCTACTAGACTACCCCACCCTGTCTACTAGACTACCCCACCCTGTCTACTAGACTACACCACCCTTTCTACTAGACTACCCCACCCTGTCTACTAGACTACCCCACCCTGCCTACTAGACTACCCCACCCTGCCTACTAGACTACCCCACCCTGCCTACTAGACTACCCCACCCTGTCTACTAGACTACCCCACCCTGTCTACTAGACTACCCCACCCTGTCTACTAGACTACCCCACCCTGTCTACTAGACTACCCCACCTTGCCTACTAGACTACCCCCACCCTGCCTACTAGACTACCCCCACCCTGCCTACTAGACTACCCCCACCCTGCCTACTAGACTACCCCCACCCTGCCTACTAGACTACCCCACCCTGCCTACTAGACTACCCCCACCATGCCTACTAGACTACCCCCACCCTGCCTACTAGACTACCCCCACCCTGCCTACTAGACTACCCCACCCTTTCTACTACCCCCACCCCGCCTACTAGACTACCCCCACCCTGCCTACTAGACTACCCCACCCTTTCTACTACCCCCACCCCGCCTACTAGACTACCCCACCCTGCCTACTAGACTACCCCACCCTTTCTACTACCCCCACCCCGCCTACTAGACTACCCCACCCTGCCTACTAGACTACCCCACCCTTTCTACTACCCCCACCCCGCCTTCTAGACTACCCCACCCTGCCTACTAGACTACCCCACCCTGCCTACTAGACTACCCCACCCTGCCTACTAGACTACCCCCACCCTGCCTACTAGACTACCCCACCCTATCTACTAGACTACCCCACCCTGCCTACTAGACTACCCCACCCTGCCTACTAGACTACCCCACCCTGCCTACTAGACTACCCCACCCTGCCTACTAGACTACCCCACCCTGCCTACTAGACTACCCCACCCTGCCTACTAGACTACCCCACCCTATCTACTAGACTACCCCACACTGCCTACTAGACTACCCCCACCCTGCCTACTAGACTACCCCACCCTGCCTACTAGACTACCCCACCCTGCCTACTAGACTACCCCACCCTGCCTACTAGACTACCCCACCCTGCCTACTAGACTACCCCACCCTGCCTACTAGACTACCCCACCCTGCCTACTAGACTACCCCACCCTGCCTACTAGACTACCCCACCCTGCTTACTAGACTACCCCACCCTGCCTACTAGACTACCACACCCTGCCTACTAGACTACCCCACCCTGTCTACTAGACTACCCCCACCCTGCCTACTAGACTACCCCCACCCTGTCTACTAGACTACCCCACCCTGTCTACTAGACTACCCCCACCCTGCCTCTAGACTACCCCCACCCTGCCTACTAGACTACCCCACCCTGCCTACTAGACTACCCCACCCTGTCTACTAGACTACCCCCACCCTGCCTACTAGACTACCCCACCCTGCCTACTAGACTAACCCACCCTGCCTACTAGACTACCCCACCCTGCCTACTAGACTACCCCACCCTGTCTACTAGACTACCCCCACCCTGCCTACTAGACTACCCCACCCTGCCTACTAGACTACCCCACCCTGCCTACTAGACTACCCCACCCTGTCTACTACCCCACCCTGTCTACTACCCCACCCTGTCTACTACCCCACCCTGTCTATTAGACTACCCCACCCTGTCTACTAGACTACCCCACCCTGCCTACTAGACTACCCCACCCTGCCTACTAGACTACCCCACCCTGTCTACTAGACTACCCCACCCTGCCTACTACCCCACCCTGCCTACTAGACTACCCCACCCTGCCTACTAGACTACCCCACCCTGCCTACTAGACTACCCCCACCCTGCCTACTAGACTACCCCACCCTGCCTACTAGACTACCCCCACCCTGTCTTCTAGACTACCCCACCCTGCCTACTAGACTACCCCACCCTGTCTACTAGACTACCCCACCCTGCCTACTAGACTACCCCACCCTGCCTACTAGACTACCCCACCCTGCCTACTAGACTACCCCACCCTGCCTACTAGACTACCCCACCCTGCCTACTACACTACCCCACCCTGCCTACTAGACTACCACACCCTGCTTACTAGACTACCCCCGCCCTGCCTACTAGACTACCCCCACCCTGCCTACTAGACTACCCCACCCTGCCTACTAGACTACCCCACCCTGTCTACTAGACTTCCCCACCCTGTCTATTAGACTACCCCCACCCTGCCCACTAGACTACCCCCACCCTGCCTACTAGACTACCCCACCCTGCCTACTAGACTACCCCACCCTGCCTACTAGACTACCCCACCCTGTCTACTAGACTACCCCCGCCCTGCCTACTAGACTACCCCCGCCCTGTCTACTAGACTACCCCACCCTGCCTACTAGACTACCCCACCCTGCCTACTAGACTACCCCACCCAGCCTACTAGACTACCCCACCCTGCCTACTAGACTACCCCACCCTGCCTACTAGACTACCCCACCCTGTCTACTAGACTACCCCACCCTGTCTACTAGACTACCCCACCCTGTCTACTAGACTTCCCCACCCTGTCTATTAGACTACCCCCACCCTGCCCACTAGACTACCCCACCCTGCCCACTAGACTAACCCACCCTGCCCACTAGACTAACCCACCCTGCCCACTAGACTACCCCACCCTGCCTACTAGACTACCCCACCCTGGCTACTAGACTACCCCACCCTGCCTACTAGACTACCCCACCCTGTCTACTAGACTACCCCCACCCTGTCTACTAGACTACCCCCACCCTGCCTACTAGACTACCCCCACCCTGCCTACTAGACTACCCCACCCTGCCTACTAGACTACCCCACCCTGCCTACTAGACTACCCCACCCTGCCTACTAGACTACCCCACCCTGCCTACTAGACTACCCCACCCTGTCTACTAGACTACCCCCACCCTGTCTACTAGACTACCCCACCCTGTCTACTAGACTACCCGACCCTGTCTACTAGACTACCCCACCCTGTCTACTAGACTACCCCACCCTGTCTACTAGACTACCCCACCCTGCCTACTAGACTACCCCGCCTTGTCTACTAGACTACCCCGCCTTGTCTACTAGACTACCCCGCCTTGTCTACTAGACTACCCCGCCTTGTCTACTAGACTACCCCGCCTTGTCTACTAGACTACCCCGCCTTGTCTACTAGACTACCCCGCCTTGTCTACTAGACTACCCCGCCTTGTCTACTAGACTACCCCACCCTGCCTACTAGACTACCCCACCCTGCCTACTAGACTACCCCACCCTGCCTACTAGACTACCCCACCCTGTCTACTAGACTACCCCACCCTGTCTACTAGACTACCCCACCCTGTCTACTAGACTACCCCACCCTGCCTACTAGACTACCCCACCCTGCCTACTAGACTACCCCACCCTGCCTACTAGACTACCCCACCCTGCCTACTAGACTACCCCACCCTGCCTACTAGACTACCCCACCCCGTCTACTTGACTACCCCACCCTGCCTACTAGACTACCCCACCCTGCCTACTAGACTACCCCCACCCTGCCTACTAGACTACCCCACCCTGCCTACTAGACTACCCCACCCTGTCTACTACCCCACCCTGTCTACTAGACTACCCCACCCTGTCTACTAGACTACCCCACCCTGTCTACTAGACTACCCCCGCCCTGCCCACTAGACTACCCCACCCTGCCCACTAGACTACCCCACCCTGCCTACTAGACTACCCCACCCTGCCTACTAGACTACCCCACCCTGTCTACTAGACTACCCCCGCCCTGCCTACTAGACTACCCCCGCCCTGCCTACTAGACTACCCCACCCTGCCTACTAGACTACCCCACCCTGCCTACTAGACTACCCCACCCTGCCTACTAGACTACCCCACCCTGCCTACTAGACTACCCCACCCTGCCTACTAGACTACCCCACCCTGCCTACTAGACTACCCCACCCTGTCTACTAGACTACCCCACCCTGTCTACTAGACTTCCCCACCCTGTCTATTAGACTACCCCCACCCTGCCCACTAGACTACCCCACCCTGCCCACTAGACTAACCCACCCTGCCCACTAGACTACCCCACCCTGCCTACTAGACTACCCCACCCTGGCTACTAGACTACCCCACCCTGCCTACTAGACTACCCCACCCTGTCTACTAGACTACCCCCACCCTGTCTACTAGACTACCCCCACCCTGTCTACTAGACTACCCCCACCCTGCCTACTAGACTACCCCCACCCTGCCTACTAGACTACCCCACCCTGCCTACTAGACTACCCCACCCTGCCTACTAGACTACCCCACCCTGCCTACTAGACTACCCCACCCTGTCTACTAGACTACCCCCACCCTGTCTACTAGACTACCCCACCCTGTCTACTAGACTACCCGACCCTGTCTACTAGACTACCCCACCCTGTCTACTAGACTACCCCACCCTGCCTACTAGACTACCCCACCCTGCCTACTAGACTACCCCGCCTTGTCTACTAGACTACCCCGCCTTGTCTACTAGACTACCCCGCCTTGTCTACTAGACTACCCCGCCTTGTCTACTAGACTACCCCGCCTTGTCTACTAGACTACCCCGCCTTGTCTACTAGACTACCCCGCCTTGTCTACTAGACTACCCCGCCTTGTCTACTAGACTACCCCGCCTTGTCTACTAGACTACCCCACCCTGCCTACTAGACTACCCCACCCTGTCTACTAGACTACCCCACCCTGCCTACTAGACTACCCCACCCTGCCTACTAGACTACCCCACCCTGTCTACTAGACTACCCCACCCTGTCTACTAGACTACCCCACCCTGCCTACTAGACTACCCCACCCTGCCTACTAGACTACCCCACCCTGCCTACTAGACTACCCCACCCTGCCTACTAGACTACCCCACCCTGCCTACTAGACTACCCCACCCTGTCTACTTGACTACCCCACCCTGCCTACTAGACTACCCCACCCTGCCTACTAGACTACCCCCACCCTGCCTACTAGACTACCCCACCCTGCCTACTAGACTACCCCACCCTGTCTACTACCCCACCCTGTCTACTAGACTACCCCACCCTGTCTACTAGACTACCCCACCCTGTCTACTAGACTACCCCCGCCCTGCCCACTAGACTACCCCACCCTGTCTACTAGACTACCCCACCCTGCCCACTAGACTACCCCACCCTGTCTACTAGACTACCCCACCCTGCCTACTAGACTACCCCACCCTGCCTACTAGACTACCCCACCCTGCCTACTAGACTACCCCACCCTGCCTACTAGACTACCCCACCCTGCCTACTAGACTACCCCACCCTGTCTACTAGACTACCCCACCCTGTCTACTAGACTACCCCACCCTGCCTACTAGACTACCCCACCCTGCCTACTAGACTACCCCACCTTGTCTACTAGACTACCCCACCTTGTCTACTAGACTACCCCACCTTGTCTACTAGACTACCCCACCTTGTCTACTAGACTACCCACCTTGCCTACTAGACTACCCCACCCTGCCTACTAGACTACCCCCACCCTGCCTACTAGACTACCCCACCCTGCCTACTAGACTACCCCACCCTGCCTACTAGACTACCCCACCCTGCCTACTAGACTACCCCACCCTATCTACTAGACTACCCCACACTGCCTACTAGACTACCCCCACCCTGCCTACTAGACTACCCCACCCTGCCTACTAGACTACCCCACCCTGCCTACTAGACTACCCCACCCTGTCTACTAGACTACCCCACCCTGCCTACTAGACTACCCCACCCTGCCTACTAGACTACCCCACCCTGCCTACTAGACTACCCCACCCTGCCTACTAGACTACCCCACCCTGCCTACTAGACTACCCCACCCTGCCTACTAGACTACCCCACCCTGCTTACTAGACTACCCCACCCTGCCTACTAGACTACCACACCCTGCCTACTAGACTACCCCCACCCTGTCTACTAGACTACCCCACCCTGCTTACTAGACTACCCCACCCTGCCTACTAGACTACCCCACCCTGCCTACTAGACTACCACACCCTGCCTACTAGACTACCCCACCCTGTCTACTAGACTACCCCCACCCTGCCTACTAGACTACCCCACCCTGTCTACTAGACTACCCCACCCTGCCTACTAGACTACCCCACCCTGTCTACTAGACTACCCCCACCCTGCCTACTAGACTACCCCCACCCTGTCTACTAGACTACCCCCACCCTGTCTACTAGACTACCCCCACCCTGCCTACTAGACTACCCCACCCTGCCTACTAGACTACCCCCACCCTGCCTACTAGACTACCCCACCCTGCCTACTAGACTACCCCACCCTGTCTACTAGACTACCCCACCCTGTCTACTAGACTACCCCACCCTGCCTACTAGACTACCCCACCCTGCCTACTAGACTACCCCACCTTGTCTACTAGACTACCCCACCTTGTCTACTAGACTACCCCACCTTGTCTACTAGACTACCCCACCTTGTCTACTAGACTACCCCACCTTGTCTACTAGACTACCCCACCTTGCCTACTAGACTACCCCACCCTGCCTACTAGACTACCCCCACCCTGCCTACTAGACTACCCCACCCTGCCTACTAGACTACCCCACCCTGCCTACTAGACTACCCCACCCTGCCTACTAGACTACCCCACCCTATCTACTAGACTACCCCACACTGCCTACTAGACTACCCCCACCCTGCCTACTAGACTACCCCACCCTGCCTACTAGACTACCCCACCCTGCCTACTAGACTACCCCACCCTGTCTACTAGACTACCCCACCCTGCCTACTAGACTACCCCACCCTGCCTACTAGACTACCCCACCCTGCCTACTAGACTACCCCACCCTGCCTACTAGACTACCCCACCCTGCCTACTAGACTACCCCACCCTGCTTACTAGACTACCCCACCCTGCCTACTAGACTACCACACCCTGCCTACTAGACTACCCCCACCCTGTCTACTAGACTACCCCACCCTGCTTACTAGACTACCCCACCCTGCCTACTAGACTACCCCACCCTGCCTACTAGACTACCACACCCTGCCTACTAGACTACCCCACCCAGTCTACTAGACTACCCCCACCCTGCCTACTAGACTACCCCACCCTGTCTACTAGACTACCCCACCCTGCCTACTAGACTACCCCACCCTGTCTACTAGACTACCCCCACCCTGCCTACTAGACTACCCCCACCCTGTCTACTAGACTACCCCCACCCTGTCTACTAGACTACCCCCACCCTGCCTACTAGACTACCCCACCCAGCCTACTAGACTACCCCCACCCTGCCTACTAGACTACCCCCACCCTGCCTACTAGACTACCCCACCCTGTCTACTAGACTACCCCCACCCTGCCTACTAGACTACCCCACCCTGTCTACTAGACTACCCCCACCCTGCCTCTAGACTACCCCCACCCTGCCTACTAGACTACCCCCACCCTGCCTACTAGACTACCCCACCCTGCCTACTAGACTACCCCACCCTGCCTACTAGACTACCCCACCCTGTCTACTAGACTACCCCCACCCTGCCTACTAGACTACCCCACCCTGCCTACTAGACTACCCCACCCTGCCTACTAGACTACCCCACCCTGCCTACTAGACTACCCCACCCTGTCTACTAGACTACCCCCACCCTGCCTATTAGACTACCCCACCCTGCCTACTAGACTACCCCACCCTGTCTACTACCCCACCCTGTCTACTACCCCACCCTGCCTACTAGACTACCCCACCCTGTCTACTAGACTACCCCTCCCTGCCTACTAGACTACCCCACCCTGCCTATTAGACTACCCCACCCTGTCTACTAGACTACCCCACCCTGCCTACTACCCCACCCTGCCTACTAGACTACCCCACCCTGTCTACTAGACTACCCCACCCTGCCTACTAGACTACCCCCACCCTGCCTACTAGACTACCCCACCCTGCCTACTAGACTACCCCCACCCTGTCTTCTAGACTACCCCACCCTGCCTACTAGACTACCCCACCCTGTCTACTAGACTACCCCACCCTGCCTACTAGACTACCCCCACCCTGCCTACTAGACTACCCCACCCTGTCTACTAGACTACCCCACCCTGCCTACTAGACTACCCCACCCTGCCTACTAGACTACCCCACCCTGTCTACTAGACTACCCCACCCTGTCTACTAGACTACCCCACCCTGCCTACTAGACTACCCCACCCTGCCTACTAGACTACCCCACCCTGCCTACTAGACTACCCCACCCTGCCTACTAGACTACCCCACCCTGCCTACTAGACTACCCCACCCTGTCTACTTGACTACCCCACCCTGCCTACTAGACTACCCCACCCTGCCTACTAGACTACCCCCACCCTGCCTACTAGACTACCCCACCCTGCCTACTAGACTACCCCACCCTGTCTACCTCCCCACCCTGTCTACTAGACTACCCCACCCTGTCTACTAGACTACCCCACCCTGTCTACTAGACTACCCCCGCCCTGCCCACTAGACTACCCCACCCTGTCTACTAGACTACCCCACCCTGCCCACTAGACTACCCCACCCTGTCTACTAGACTACCCCACCCTGCCTACTAGACTACCCCACCCTGCCTACTAGACTACCCCACCCTGCCTACTAGACTACCCCACCCTGCCTACTAGACTACCCCACCCTGCCTACTAGACTACCCCACCCTGTCTACTAGACTACCCCACCCTGTCTACTAGACTACCCCACCCTGCCTACTAGACTACCCCACCCTGCCTACTAGACTACCCCACCTTGTCTACTAGACTACCCCACCTTGTCTACTAGACTACCCCACCTTGTCTACTAGACTACCCCACCTTGTCTACTAGACTACCCACCTTGCCTACTAGACTACCCCACCCTGCCTACTAGACTACCCCCACCCTGCCTACTAGACTACCCCACCCTGCCTACTAGACTACCCCACCCTGCCTACTAGACTACCCCACCCTGCCTACTAGACTACCCCACCCTATCTACTAGACTACCCCACACTGCCTACTAGACTACCCCCACCCTGCCTACTAGACTACCCCACCCTGCCTACTAGACTACCCCACCCTGCCTACTAGACTACCCCACCCTGTCTACTAGACTACCCCACCCTGCCTACTAGACTACCCCACCCTGCCTACTAGACTACCCCACCCTGCCTACTAGACTACCCCACCCTGCCTACTAGACTACCCCACCCTGCCTACTAGACTACCCCACCCTGCCTACTAGACTACCCCACCCTGCTTACTAGACTACCCCACCCTGCCTACTAGACTACCACACCCTGCCTACTAGACTACCCCCACCCTGTCTACTAGACTACCCCACCCTGCTTACTAGACTACCCCACCCTGCCTACTAGACTACCCCACCCTGCCTACTAGACTACCACACCCTGCCTACTAGACTACCCCACCCTGTCTACTAGACTACCCCCACCCTGCCTACTAGACTACCCCACCCTGTCTACTAGACTACCCCACCCTGCCTACTAGACTACCCCACCCTGTCTACTAGACTACCCCCACCCTGCCTACTAGACTACCCCCACCCTGTCTACTAGACTACCCCCACCCTGTCTACTAGACTACCCCCACCCTGCCTACTAGACTACCCCACCCTGCCTACTAGACTACCCCCACCCTGCCTACTAGACTACCCCACCCTGCCTACTAGACTACCCCACCCTGTCTACTAGACTACCCCACCCTGTCTACTAGACTACCCCACCCTGCCTACTAGACTACCCCACCCTGCCTACTAGACTACCCCACCTTGTCTACTAGACTACCCCACCTTGTCTACTAGACTACCCCACCTTGTCTACTAGACTACCCCACCTTGTCTACTAGACTACCCCACCTTGTCTACTAGACTACCCCACCTTGTCTACTAGACTACCCCACCTTGCCTACTAGACTACCCCACCCTGCCTACTAGACTACCCCCACCCTGCCTACTAGACTACCCCACCCTGCCTACTAGACTACCCCACCCTGCCTACTAGACTACCCCACCCTGCCTACTAGACTACCCCACCCTATCTACTAGACTACCCCACACTGCCTACTAGACTACCCCCACCCTGCCTACTAGACTACCCCACCCTGCCTACTAGACTACCCCACCCTGCCTACTAGACTACCCCACCCTGTCTACTAGACTACCCCACCCTGCCTACTAGACTACCCCACCCTGCCTACTAGACTACCCCACCCTGCCTACTAGACTACCCCACCCTGCCTACTAGACTACCCCACCCTGCCTACTAGACTACCCCACCCTGCTTACTAGACTACCCCACCCTGCCTACTAGACTACCACACCCTGCCTACTAGACTACCCCCACCCTGTCTACTAGACTACCCCACCCTGCTTACTAGACTACCCCACCCTGCCTACTAGACTACCCCACCCTGCCTACTAGACTACCACACCCTGCCTACTAGACTACCCCACCCTGTCTACTAGACTACCCCCACCCTGCCTACTAGACTACCCCACCCTGTCTACTAGACTACCCCACCCTGCCTACTAGACTACCCCACCCTGTCTACTAGACTACCCCCACCCTGCCTACTAGACTACCCCCACCCTGTCTACTAGACTACCCCCACCCTGTCTACTAGACTACCCCCACCCTGCCTACTAGACTACCCCACCCTGCCTACTAGACTACCCCCACCCTGCCTACTAGACTACCCCCACCCTGCCTACTAGACTACCCCACCCTGTCTACTAGACTACCCCCACCCTGCCTACTAGACTACCCCACCCTGTCTACTAGACTACCCCCACCCTGCCTCTAGACTACCCCCACCCTGCCTACTAGACTACCCCCACCCTGCCTACTAGACTACCCCACCCTGCCTACTAGACTACCCCACCCTGCCTACTAGACTACCCCACCCTGTCTACTAGACTACCCCCACCCTGCCTACTAGACTACCCCACCCTGCCTACTAGACTAACGCACCCTGCCTACTAGACTACCCCACCCTGCCTACTAGACTACCCCACCCTGTCTACTAGACTACCCCCACCCTGCCTATTAGACTACCCCACCCTGCCTACTAGACTACCCCACCCTGTCTACTACCCCACCCTGTCTACTACCCCACCCTGCCTACTAGACTACCCCACCCTGTCTACTAGACTACCCCTCCCTGCCTACTAGACTACCCCACCCTGCCTATTAGACTACCCCACCCTGTCTACTAGACTACCCCACCCTGCCTACTACCCCACCCTGCCTACTAGACTACCCCACCCTGTCTACTAGACTACCCCACCCTGCCTACTAGACTACCCCCACCCTGCCTACTAGACTACCCCACCCTGCCTACTAGACTACCCCCACCCTGTCTTCTAGACTACCCCACCCTGCCTACTAGACTACCCCACCCTGTCTACTAGACTACCCCACCATGTCTACTAGACTACCCCACCCTGTCTACTACCCCACCCTGTCTACTACCCCACCCTGCCTACTAGACTACCCCACCCTGTCTACTAGACTACCCCTCCCTGCCTACTAGACTACCCCACCCTGCCTATTAGACTACCCCACCCTGTCTACTAGACTACCCCACCCTGCCTACTACCCCACCCTGCCTACTAGACTACCCCACCCTGTCTACTAGACTACCCCACCCTGCCTACTAGACTACCCCCACCCTGCCTACTAGACTACCCCACCCTGCCTACTAGACTACCCCCACCCTGTCTTCTAGACTACCCCACCCTGCCTACTAGACTACCCCACCCTGTCTACTAGACTACCCCACCATGTCTACTAGACTACCCCACCCTGCCTACTAGACTACCCCACCCTGCCTACTAGACTACCCCACCCTGCCTACTAGACTACCCCACCCTGTCTACTAGACTACCCCCGCCCTGCCTACTAGACTACCCCCACCCTGCCTACTAGACTACCCCACCCTGCCTACTAGACTACCCCACCCTGCCTACTAGACTACCCCACCCTGCCTACTAGACTACCCCACCCTGCCTACTAGACTACCCCACCCTGCCTACTAGACTACCCCACCCTGTCTACTAGACTACCCCACCCTGTCTACTAGACTACCCCACCCTGTCTACTAGACTACCCCACCCTGTCTACTAGACTTCCCCACCCTGTCTATTAGACTACCCCCACCCTGCCCACTAGACTACCCCACCCTGCCCACTAGACTAACCCACACTGCCCACTAGACTACCCCACCCTGCCTACTAGACTACCCCACCCTGGCTACTAGACTACCCCACCCTGCCTACTAGACTACCCCACCCTGTCTACTAGACTACCCCACCCTGTCTACTAGACTACCCCCACCCTGCCTACTAGACTACCCCCACCCTGCCTACTAGACTACCCCACCCTGCCTACTAGACTACCCCACCCTGCCTACTAGACTCCCCCACCCTGTCTACTAGACTACCCCACCCTGTCTACTAGACTACCCCACCCTGTCTACTAGACTACCCCACCCTGCCTACTAGACTACCCCACCCTGCCTACTAGACTACCCCACCCTGCCTACTACCCCACCCTGCCTACTAGACTACCCCACCCTGTCTACTAGACTACCCCCACCCTGCCTACTAGACTACCCCACCCTGTCTACTAGACTACCCCACCCTGTCTACTAGACTACCCCACCCTGTCTACTAGACTACCCCACCCTGTCTACTAGACTACCCCACCCTGCCTACTAGACTACCCCACCCTGCCTACTAGACTACCCCACCTTGTCTACTAGACTACCCCACCTTGTCTACTAGACTACCCCACCTTGTCTACTAGACTACCCCACCTTGTCTACTAGACTACCCCACCTTGTCTACTAGACTACCCCACCCTGTCTACTAGACTACCCCCACCCTGCCTATTAGACTACCCCACCCTGCCTACTAGACTACCCCACCCTGTCTACTACCCCACCCTGTCTACTACCCCACCCTGCCTACTAGACTACCCCACCCTGTCTACTAGACTACCCCTCCCTGCCTACTAGACTACCCCACCCTGCCTATTAGACTACCCCACCCTGTCTACTAGACTACCCCACCCTGCCTACTACCCCACCCTGCCTACTAGACTACCCCACCCTGTCTACTAGACTACCCCACCCTGCCTACTAGACTACCCCCACCCTGCCTACTAGACTACCCCACCCTGCCTACTAGACTACCCCCACCCTGTCTTCTAGACTACCCCACCCTGCCTACTAGACTACCCCACCCTGTCTACTAGACTACCCCACCCTGCCTACTAGACTACCCCCACCCTGCCTACTAGACTACCCCACCCTGTCTACTAGACTACCCCACCCTGCCTACTAGACTACCCCACCCTGCCTACTAGACTACCCCACCCTGTCTACTAGACTACCCCACCCTGTCTACTAGACTACCCCACCCTGCCTACTAGACTACCCCACCCTGCCTACTAGACTACCCCACCCTGCCTACTAGACTACCCCACCCTGCCTACTAGACTACCCCACCCTGCCTACTAGACTACCCCACCCTGTCTACTTGACTACCCCACCCTGCCTACTAGACTACCCCACCCTGCCTACTAGACTACCCCCACCCTGCCTACTAGACTACCCCACCCTGCCTACTAGACTACCCCACCCTGTCTACTACCCCACCCTGTCTACTAGACTACCCCACCCTGTCTACTAGACTACCCCACCCTGTCTACTAGACTACCCCCGCCCTGCCCACTAGACTACCCCACCCTGTCTACTAGACTACCCCACCCTGCCCACTAGACTACCCCACCCTGTCTACTAGACTACCCCACCCTGCCTACTAGACTACCCCACCCTGCCTACTAGACTACCCCACCCTGCCTACTAGACTACCCCACCCTGCCTACTAGACTACCCCACCCTGCCTACTAGACTACCCCACCCTGTCTACTAGACTACCCCACCCTGTCTACTAGACTACCCCACCCTGCCTACTAGACTACCCCACCCTGCCTACTAGACTACCCCACCTTGTCTACTAGACTACCCCACCTTGTCTACTAGACTACCCCACCTTGTCTACTAGACTACCCCACCTTGTCTACTAGACTACCCACCTTGCCTACTAGACTACCCCACCCTGCCTACTAGACTACCCCCACCCTGCCTACTAGACTACCCCACCCTGCCTACTAGACTACCCCACCCTGCCTACTAGACTACCCCACCCTGCCTACTAGACTACCCCACCCTATCTACTAGACTACCCCACACTGCCTACTAGACTACCCCCACCCTGCCTACTAGACTACCCCACCCTGCCTACTAGACTACCCCACCCTGCCTACTAGACTACCCCACCCTGTCTACTAGACTACCCCACCCTGCCTACTAGACTACCCCACCCTGCCTACTAGACTACCCCACCCTGCCTACTAGACTACCCCACCCTGCCTACTAGACTACCCCACCCTGCCTACTAGACTACCCCACCCTGCCTACTAGACTACCCCACCCTGCTTACTAGACTACCCCACCCTGCCTACTAGACTACCACACCCTGCCTACTAGACTACCCCCACCCTGTCTACTAGACTACCCCACCCTGCTTACTAGACTACCCCACCCTGCCTACTAGACTACCCCACCCTGCCTACTAGACTACCACACCCTGCCTACTAGACTACCCCACCCTGTCTACTAGACTACCCCCACCCTGCCTACTAGACTACCCCACCCTGTCTACTAGACTACCCCACCCTGCCTACTAGACTACCCCACCCTGTCTACTAGACTACCCCCACCCTGCCTACTAGACTACCCCCACCCTGTCTACTAGACTACCCCCACCCTGTCTACTAGACTACCCCCACCCTGCCTACTAGACTACCCCACCCTGCCTACTAGACTACCCCCACCCTGCCTACTAGACTACCCCACCCTGCCTACTAGACTACCCCACCCTGTCTACTAGACTACCCCACCCTGTCTACTAGACTACCCCACCCTGCCTACTAGACTACCCCACCCTGCCTACTAGACTACCCCACCTTGTCTACTAGACTACCCCACCTTGTCTACTAGACTACCCCACCTTGTCTACTAGACTACCCCACCTTGTCTACTAGACTACCCCACCTTGTCTACTAGACTACCCCACCTTGTCTACTAGACTACCCCACCTTGCCTACTAGACTACCCCACCCTGCCTACTAGACTACCCCCACCCTGCCTACTAGACTACCCCACCCTGCCTACTAGACTACCCCACCCTGCCTACTAGACTACCCCACCCTGCCTACTAGACTACCCCACCCTATCTACTAGACTACCCCACACTGCCTACTAGACTACCCCCACCCTGCCTACTAGACTACCCCACCCTGCCTACTAGACTACCCCACCCTGCCTACTAGACTACCCCACCCTGTCTACTAGACTACCCCACCCTGCCTACTAGACTACCCCACCCTGCCTACTAGACTACCCCACCCTGCCTACTAGACTACCCCACCCTGCCTACTAGACTACCCCACCCTGCCTACTAGACTACCCCACCCTGCTTACTAGACTACCCCACCCTGCCTACTAGACTACCACACCCTGCCTACTAGACTACCCCCACCCTGTCTACTAGACTACCCCACCCTGCTTACTAGACTACCCCACCCTGCCTACTAGACTACCCCACCCTGCCTACTAGACTACCACACCCTGCCTACTAGACTACCCCACCCTGTCTACTAGACTACCCCCACCCTGCCTACTAGACTACCCCACCCTGTCTACTAGACTACCCCACCCTGCCTACTAGACTACCCCACCCTGTCTACTAGACTACCCCCACCCTGCCTACTAGACTACCCCCACCCTGTCTACTAGACTACCCCCACCCTGTCTACTAGACTACCCCCACCCTGCCTACTAGACTACCCCACCCTGCCTACTAGACTACCCCACCCTGCCTACTAGACTACCCCCACCCTGCCTACTAGACTACCCCCACCCTGCCTACTAGACTACCCCACCCTGTCTACTAGACTACCCCCACCCTGCCTACTAGACTACCCCACCCTGTCTACTAGACTACCCCCACCCTGCCTCTAGACTACCCCCACCCTGCCTACTAGACTACCCCCACCCTGCCTACTAGACTACCCCACCCTGCCTACTAGACTACCCCACCCTGCCTACTAGACTACCCCACCCTGTCTACTAGACTACCCCCACCCTGCCTACTAGACTACCCCACCCTGCCTACTAGACTAACGCACCCTGCCTACTAGACTACCCCACCCTGCCTACTAGACTACCCCACCCTGTCTACTAGACTACCCCCACCCTGCCTATTAGACTACCCCACCCTGCCTACTAGACTACCCCACCCTGTCTACTACCCCACCCTGTCTACTACCCCACCCTGCCTACTAGACTACCCCACCCTGTCTACTAGACTACCCCTCCCTGCCTACTAGACTACCCCACCCTGCCTATTAGACTACCCCACCCTGTCTACTAGACTACCCCACCCTGCCTACTACCCCACCCTGCCTACTAGACTACCCCACCCTGTCTACTAGACTACCCCACCCTGCCTACTAGACTACCCCCACCCTGCCTACTAGACTACCCCACCCTGCCTACTAGACTACCCCCACCCTGTCTTCTAGACTACCCCACCCTGCCTACTAGACTACCCCACCCTGTCTACTAGACTACCCCACCATGTCTACTAGACTACCCCACCCTGTCTACTACCCCACCCTGTCTACTACCCCACCCTGCCTACTAGACTACCCCACCCTGTCTACTAGACTACCCCTCCCTGCCTACTAGACTACCCCACCCTGCCTATTAGACTACCCCACCCTGTCTACTAGACTACCCCACCCTGCCTACTACCCCACCCTGCCTACTAGACTACCCCACCCTGTCTACTAGACTACCCCACCCTGCCTACTAGACTACCCCCACCCTGCCTACTAGACTACCCCACCCTGCCTACTAGACTACCCCCACCCTGTCTTCTAGACTACCCCACCCTGCCTACTAGACTACCCCACCCTGTCTACTAGACTACCCCACCATGTCTACTAGACTACCCCACCCTGCCTACTAGACTACCCCACCCTGCCTACTAGACTACCCCACCCTGCCTACTAGACTACCCCACCCTGTCTACTAGACTACCCCCGCCCTGCCTACTAGACTACCCCCACCCTGCCTACTAGACTACCCCACCCTGCCTACTAGACTACCCCACCCTGCCTACTAGACTACCCCACCCTGCCTACTAGACTACCCCACCCTGCCTACTAGACTACCCCACCCTGCCTACTAGACTACCCCACCCTGTCTACTAGACTACCCCACCCTGTCTACTAGACTACCCCACCCTGTCTACTAGACTACCCCACCCTGTCTACTAGACTTCCCCACCCTGTCTATTAGACTACCCCCACCCTGCCCACTAGACTACCCCACCCTGCCCACTAGACTAACCCACTCTGCCCACTAGACTACCCCACCCTGCCTACTAGACTACCCCACCCTGGCTACTAGACTACCCCACCCTGCCTACTAGACTACCCCACCCTGTCTACTAGACTACCCCACCCTGTCTACTAGACTACCCCCACCCTGCCTACTAGACTACCCCCACCCTGCCTACTAGACTACCCCACCCTGCCTACTAGACTACCCCACCCTGCCTACTAGACTCCCCCACCCTGTCTACTAGACTACCCCACCCTGTCTACTAGACTACCCCACCCTGTCTACTAGACTACCCCACCCTGCCTACTAGACTACCCCACCCTGCCTACTAGACTACCCCACCCTGCCTACTACCCCACCCTGCCTACTAGACTACCCCACCCTGTCTACTAGACTACCCCCACCCTGCCTACTAGACTACCCCACCCTGTCTACTAGACTACCCCACCCTGTCTACTAGACTACCCCACCCTGTCTACTAGACTACCCCACCCTGTCTACTAGACTACCCCACCCTGCCTACTAGACTACCCCACCCTGCCTACTAGACTACCCCACCTTGTCTACTAGACTACCCCACCTTGTCTACTAGACTACCCCACCTTGTCTACTAGACTACCCCACCTTGTCTACTAGACTACCCCACCTTGTCTACTAGACTACCCCACCTTGTCTACTAGACTACCCCACCTTTTCTAATAGACTACCCCACCTTGTCTACTAGACTACCCCACCCTGCCTACTAGACTACCCCCACCCTGCCCACTAGACTACCCCACCCTGCCCACTAGACTACCCCACCCTGCCTACTAGACTACCCCACCCTGCCTACTAGACTCCCCCACCCTGCCTACTAGACTACCCCACCCTGCCTACTAGACTCCCCCACCCTGCCTACTAGACTACCCCACCCTGCCTACTAGACTACCCCACCCTGTCTACTAGACTACCCCACCTTGTCTACTAGACTACCCCACCCTGCCTACTAGACTACCCCCACCCTGCCTACTAGACTACCCCACCCTGCCCACTAGACTACCCCACCCTGCCCACTAGACTACCCCACCCTGCCCACTAGACTACCCCACCCTGCCTACTAGACTACCCCACCCTGCCTACTAGACTCCCCCACCCTGCCTACTAGACTACCCCACCCTGTCTACTAGACTACCCCACCTTGTCTACTAGACTACCCCACCCTGCCTACTAGACTACCCCCACCCTGCCTACTAGACTACCCCCACCCTGCCTACTAGACTACCCCCACCCTGCCTACTAGACTACCCCCACCCTGCCTACTAGACTACCCCACCCTGTCTACTTGACTACCCCACCCTGCCTACTAGACTACCCCCACCCTGCCTACTAGACTACCCCACCCTGCCTACTAGACTACCCCCACCCTGCCTACTAGACTACACCACCCTGCCTACTAGACTACCCCACCCTGCCTACTAGACTACTCCACCCTGCCTACTAGACTACCCCCACCCTGCCTACTAGACTACCCCACCCTGCCTACTAGACTACCCCACCCTGTCTACTACCCCACCCTGTCTACTACCCCACCCTGTCTACTAGACTACCCCACCCTGTCTACTACCCCACCCTGTCTACTAGACTACCCCACCCTGTCTACTAGACTACCCCCGCCCTGCCCACTAGACTACCCCACCCTGTCTACTAGACTACCCCACCCTGCCCACTAGACTACCCCACCCTGTCTACTAGACTACCCCACCCTGCCTACTAGACTACCCCACCCAGCCTACTAGACTACCCCACCCTGCCTACTAGACTACCCCACCCTGCCTACTAGACTACCCCACCCTGCCTACTAGACTACCCCACCCTGTCTACTAGACTACCCCACCCAGTCTACTAGACTACCCCACCCTGCCTACTAGACTACCCCACCCTGCCTACTAGACTACCCCACCTTGTCTACTAGACTACCCCACCTTGTCTACTAGACTACCCCACCCTGCCTACTAGACTACCCCACCCTGCCCACTAGACTACCCCCACCCTGCCTACTAGACTACCCCACCCTGCCTACTAGACTACCCCCACCCTGCCTACTAGACTACCCCCACCCTGCCTACTACACTACCCCACCCTGCCTACTACACTACCCCACCCTGTCTACTAGACTACCCCACCCTGTCTACTAGACTACACCACCCTGCCTACTAGACTACCCCACCCTGCCTACTAGACTACCCCACCCTGTGTACTAGACTACCCCACCCTGCCTACTAGACTACCCCACCCTGTCTACTACCCCACCCTGTCTACTAGACTACCCCACCCTGCCTACTACCCCACCCTGCCTACTAGACTACCCCACCCTGTCTACTAGACTACCCCACCCTGCCTACTAGACTACCCCCACCCTGCCTACTAGACTACCCCACCCTGCCTACTAGACTACCCCCACCCTGTCTTCTAGACTACCCCACCCTGCCTACTAGACTACCCCACCCTGTCTACTAGACTACCCCACCCTGCCTACTAGACTACCCCACCCTGTCTACTAGACTACCCCCACCCTGCCTACTAGACTACCCCCACCCTGTCTACTAGACTACCCCCACCCTGTCTACTAGACTACCCCCACCCTGCCTACTAGACTACCCCACCCTGCCTACTAGACTACCCCCACCCTGCCTACTAGACTACCCCCACCCTGCCTACTAGACTACCCCACCCTGTCTACTAGACTACCCCCACCCTGCCTACTAGACTACCCCACCCTGTCTACTAGACTACCCCCACCCTGCCTCTAGACTACCCCCACCCTGCCTACTAGACTACCCCCACCCTGCCTACTAGACTACCCCACCCTGCCTACTAGACTACCCCACCCTGCCTACTAGACTACCCCACCCTGTCTACTAGACTACCCCCACCCTGCCTACTAGACTACCCCACCCTGCCTACTAGACTAACGCACCCTGCCTACTAGACTACCCCACCCTGCCTACTAGACTACCCCACCCTGTCTACTAGACTACCCCCACCCTGCCTATTAGACTACCCCACCCTGCCTACTAGACTACCCCACCCTGTCTACTACCCCACCCTGTCTACTACCCCACCCTGTCTACTACCCCACCCTGCCTACTACCCCACCCTGCCTACTAGACTACCCCACCCTGTCTACTAGACTACCCCACCCTGCCTACTAGACTACCCCCACCCTGCCTACTAGACTACCCCACCCTGCCTACTAGACTACCCCCACCCTGTCTTCTAGACTACCCCACCCTGCCTACTAGACTACCCCACCCTGTCTACTAGACTACCCCACCATGTCTACTAGACTACCCCACCCTGCCTACTAGACTACCCCACCCTGCCTACTAGACTACCCCACCCTGCCTACTAGACTACCCCACCCTGCCTACTAGACTACCCCACCCTGTCTACTAGACTACCCCCGCCCTGCCTACTAGACTACCCCCACCCTGCCTACTAGACTACCCCACCCTGCCTACTAGACTACCCCACCCTGCCTACTAGACTACCCCACCCTGCCTACTAGACTACCCCACCCTGCCTACTAGACTACCCCACCCTGCCTACTAGACTACCCCACCCTGTCTACTAGACTACCCCACCCTGTCTACTAGACTACCCCACCCTGTCTACTAGACTACCCCACCCTGTCTACTAGACTTCCCCACCCTGTCTATTAGACTACCCCCACCCTGCCCACTAGACTACCCCACCCTGCCCACTAGACTAACCCACTCTGCCCACTAGACTACCCCACCCTGCCTACTAGACTACCCCACCCTGGCTACTAGACTACCCCACCCTGCCTACTAGACTACCCCACCCTTTCTACTAGACTACCCCACCCTGTCTACTAGACTACCCCCACCCTGCCTACTAGACTACCCCCACCCTGCCTACTAGACTACCCCACCCTGCCTACTAGACTACCCCACCCTGCCTACTAGACTCCCCCACCCTGCCTACTAGACTACCCCACCCTGTCTACTAGACTACCCCACCCTGTCTACTAGACTACCCCACCCTGCCTACTAGACTACCCCACCCTGCCTACTAGACTACCCCACCCTGCCTACTAGACTACCCCACCCTGCCTACTACCCCACCCTGCCTACTAGACTACCCCACCCTGTCTACTAGACTACCCCCACCCTGCCTACTAGACTACCCCACCCTGTCTACTAGACTACCCCACCCTGTCTACTAGACTACCCCACCCTGTCTACTAGACTACCCCACCCTGCCTACTAGACTACCCCACCCTGCCTACTAGACTACCCCACCTTGTCTACTAGACTACCCCACCTTGTCTACTAGACTACCCCACCTTGTCTACTAGACTACCCCACCTTGTCTACTAGACTACCCCACCTTGTCTACTAGACTACCCCACCTTGTCTACTAGACTACCCCACCTTGTCTACTAGACTACCCCACCTTGTCTACTAGACTACCCCACCCTGCCTACTAGACTACCCCCACCCTGCCTACTAGACTACCCCACCCTGCCCACTAGACTACCCCACCCTGCCTACTAGACTACCCCACCCTGCCTACTAGACTCCCCCACCCTGCCTACTAGACTCCCCCACCCTGCCTACTAGACTACCCCACCCTGTCTACTAGACTACCCCACCTTGTCTACTAGACTACCCCACCCTGCCTACTAGACTACCCCCACCCTGCCTACTAGACTACCCCACCCTGCCCACTAGACTACCCCACCCTGCCCACTAGACTACCCCACCCTGCCCACTAGACTACCCCACCCTGCCTACTAGACTACCCCACCCTGCCTACTAGACTCCCCCACCCTGCCTACTAGACTACCCCACCCTGTCTACTAGACTACCCCACCTTGTCTACTAGACTACCCCACCCTGCCTACTAGACTACCCCCACCCTGCCTACTAGACTACCCCACCCTGCCTACTAGACTACCCCCACCCTGCCTACTAGACTACCCCCACCCTGCCTACTAGACTACCCCACCCTGTCTACTTGACTACCCCACCCTGCCTACTAGACTACCCCCACCCTGCCTACTAGACTACCCCCACCCTGCCTACTAGACTACCCCCACCCTGCCTACTAGACTACCCCACCCTGCCTACTAGACTACCCCCACCCTGCCTACTAGACTACACCACCCTGCCTACTAGACTACCCCACCCTGCCTACTAGACTACTCCACCCTGCCTACTAGACTACCCCCACCCTGCCTACTAGACTACCCCACCCTGCCTACTAGACTACCCCACCCTGTCTACTACCCCACCCTGTCTACTACCCCACACTGTCTACTAGACTACCCCACCCTGTCTACTACCCCACCCTGTCTACTAGACTACCCCACCCTGTCTACTAGACTACCCCCGCCCTGCCCACTAGACTACCCCACCCTGTCTACTAGACTACCCCACCCTGCCCACTAGACTACCCCACCCTGTCTACTAGACTACCCCACCCTGCCTACTAGACTACCCCACCCTGCCTACTAGACTACCCCACCCTGCCTACTAGACTACCCCACCCTGCCTACTAGACTACCCCACCCTGCCTACTAGACTACCCCACCCTGTCTACTAGACTACCCCACCCTGTCTACTAGACTACCCCACCCTGCCTACTAGACTACCCCACCCTGCCTACTAGACTACCCCACCCTGCCTACTAGACTACCCCACCTTGTCTACTAGACTACCCCACCTTGTCTACTAGACTACCCCACCCTGCCTACTAGACTACCCCACCCTGCCCACTAGACTACCCCCACCCTGCCCACTAGACTACCCCCACCCTGCCTACTAGACTACCCCACCCTGCCTACTAGACTACCCCCACCCTGCCTACTAGACTACCCCCACCCTGCCTACTACACTACCCCACCCTGCCTACTACACTACCCCACCCTGTCTACTAGACTACCCCACCCTGTCTACTAGACTACACCACCCTGCCTACTAGACTACCCCACCCTGCCTACTAGACTACCCCACCCTGTGTACTAGACTACCCCACCCTGCCTACTAGACTACCCCACCCTGTCTACTACCCCACCCTGTCTACTAGACTACCCCACCCTGCCTACTACCCCACCCTGCCTACTAGACTACCCCACCCTGTCTACTAGACTACCCCACCCTGCCTACTAGACTACCCCCACCCTGCCTACTAGACTACCCCACCCTGCCTACTAGACTACCCCCACCCTGTCTTCTAGACTACCCCACCCTGCCTACTAGACTACCCCACCCTGTCTACTAGACTACCCCACCCTGTCTACTAGACTACCCCACCCTGCCTACTAGACTACCCCACCCTGCCTACTAGACTACCCCACCCTGCCTACTAGACTACCCCACCCTGCCTACTAGACTACCCCACCCTGTCTACTAGACTACCCCCGCCCTGCCTACTAGACTACCCCCGCCCTGCCTACTAGACTACCCCACCCTGCCTACTAGACTACCCCACCCTGCCTACTAGACTACCCCACCCTGCCTACTAGACTACCCCACCCTGCCTACTAGACCACCCCACCCTGCCTACTAGACTACCCCACCCTGTCTACTAGACTACCCCACCCTGTCTACTAGACTACCCCACCCTGTCTACTAGACTACCCCACCCTGTCTACTAGACTTCCCCACCCTGTCTATTAGACTACCCCCACCCTGCCCACTAGACTACCCCACCCTGCCCACTAGACTAACCCACTCTGCCCACTAGACTACCCCACCCTGCCTACTAGACTACCCCACCCTGGCTACTAGACTACCCCACCCTGCCTACTAGACTACCCCACCCTGTCTACTAGACTACCCCACCCTGTCTACTAGACTACCCCCACCCTGCCTACTAGACTACCCCCACCCTGCCTACTAGACTACCCCCACCCTGCCTACTAGACTACCCCACCCTGCCTACTAGACTACCCCACCCTGCCTACTAGACTCCCCCACCCTGTCTACTAGACTACCCCACCCTGTCTACTAGACTACCCCACCCTGTCTACTAGACTACCCCACCCTGCCTACTAGACTACCCCACCCTGCCTACTAGACTACCCCACCCTGCCTACTACCCCACCCTGCCTACTAGACTACCCCACCCTGTCTACTAGACTACCCCCACCCTGCCTACTAGACTACCCCACCCTGTCTACTAGACTACCCCACCCTGTCTACTAGACTACCCCACCCTGTCTACTAGACTACCCCACCCTGTCTACTAGACTACCCCACCCTGCCTACTAGACTACCCCACCTTGTCTACTAGACTACCCCACCTTGTCTACTAGACTACCCCACCTTGTCTACTAGACTACCCCACCTTGTCTACTAGACTACCCCACCTTGTCTACTAGACTACCCCACCTTGTCTACTAGACTACCCCACCTTGTCTACTAGACTACCCCACCTTGTCTAATAGACTACCCCACCTTGTCTACTAGACTACCCCACCCTGCCTACTAGACTACCCCCACCCTGCCTACTAGACTACCCCACCCTGCCCACTAGACTACCCCACCCTGCCCACTAGACTACCCCACCCTGCCTACTAGACTACCCCACCCTGCCTACTAGACTCCCCCACCCTGCCTACTAGACTCCCCCACCCTGCCTACTAGACTCCCCCACCCTGTCTACTAGACTACCCCACCTTGTCTACTAGACTACCCCACCCTGCCTACTAGACTACCCCCACCCTGCCCACTAGACTACCCCACCCTGCCTACTAGACTACCCCACCCTGCCCACTAGACTACCCCACCCTGCCTACTAGACTACCCCACCCTGCCTACTAGACTCCCCCACCCTGCCTACTAGACTACCCCACCCTGTCTACTAGACTACCCCACCTTGTCTACTAGACTACCCCCACCCTGCCTACTAGACTACCCCCACCCTGCCTACTAGACTACCCCCACCCTGCCTACTAGACTACCCCACCCTGCCTACTAGACTACCCCCACCCTGCCTACTAGACTACACCACCCTGCCTACTAGACTACCCCACCCTGCCTACTAGACTACTCCACCCTGCCTACTAGACTACCCCCACCCTGCCTACTAGACTACCCCACCCTGCCTACTAGACTACCCCACCCTGTCTACTACCCCACCCTGTCTACTACCCCACCCTGTCTACTAGACTACCCCACCCTGTCTACTACCCCACCCTGTCTACTAGACTACCCCACCCTGTCTACTAGACTACCCCCGCCCTGCCCACTAGACTACCCCACCCTGCCCACTAGACTACCCCACCCTGTCTACTAGACTACCCCACCCTGCCTACTAGACTACCCCACCCTGCCTACTAGACTACCCCACCCTGCCTACTAGACTACCCCACCCAGCCTACTAGACTACCCCACCCTGCCTACTAGACTACCCCACCCTGCCTACTAGACTACCCCACCCTGTCTACTAGACTACCCCACCCTGTCTACTAGACTACCCCACCCTGCCTACTAGACTACCCCACCCTGCCTACTAGACTACCCCACCTTGTCTACTAGACTACCCCACCTTGTCTACTAGACTACCCCACCCTGCCTACTAGACTACCCCACCCTGCCCACTAGACTACCCCCACCCTGCCTACTAGACTACCCCACCCTGCCTACTAGACTCCCCCACCCTGCCTACTAGACTACCCCCACCCTGCCTACTACACTACCCCACCCTGCCTACTACACTACCCCACCCTGTCTACTAGACTACCCCACCCTGTCTACTAGACTACACCACCCTGCCTACTAGACTACCCCACCCTGCCTACTAGACTACCCCACCCTGTGTACTAGACTACCCCACCCTGCCTACTAGACTACCCCACCCTGCCTACTAGACTACCCCACCCTGCCTACTAGACTACCCCACCCTGCCTACTAGACTACTCCCACCCTGTCTACTAGACTACCCCACCCTGCCTACTAGACTACCCCCACCCTGTCTACTTCCCCACCCTGCCTACTACCCCACCCTGCCTACTACCCCACCCTGCCTACTAGACTACCCCCACCCTGTCTACTAGACTAGACTATCCCCACCCTGTCTACTAGACTACCCCACCCTGTCTACTAGACTACCCCACCCTGCCTACTACCCCACCCTGCCTACTACCCCACCCTGTCTACTAGACTACCCCACCCTGTCTACTAGACTACCCCACCCTGCCTACTACCCCACCCTGCCTACTACCCCACCCGGCCTCATACCCCACCCTGCCTACTACCCCACCCTGCCTACTAGACTACCCCCACTCCGGCCACTAGACTACCCCACCCTTCCTACTAGACTACCCCCACCCTGACTACTAGACTACCCCACCCTGCCTACTACCCAACCCTGCCTACTACCCCACCCTGCCTACTAGACTACCCCACCCTGCCTACTAGACTACCCTGTCTACTCGACTACCCCACCCTGCCTACTAGACTAGACTACCCCCACCCTGTCTACTACCCCACCCTGCCTACTACCCCACCCTGCCTACTAGACTACCCCCACCCTGTCTACTAGACTACCCCCACCCTGTCTACTAGACTACCCCACCCTGCCTACTAGACTACCCCCACCCTGTCTACTAGACTACCCCACCCTGCCTACTAGACTACCCCCACCCTGTCTACTAGACTACCCCAACCCTGCCTACTACCCCACCCTGTCTACTAGACTACCCCACCCTGCCTACTAGACTACCCCACCCTGTCTACTAGACTACCCCACCCTGTCTACTAGACTACCCCACCCTGCCTACTAGACTACCCCACCCTGCCTACTAGACTACCCCACCTTGTCTACTAGACTACCCCACCTTGTCTACTAGACTACCCCACCCTGCCTACTAGACTACCCCACCCTGCCCACTAGACTACCCCCACCCTGCCCACTAGACTACCCCACCCTGCCTACTAGACTACCCCCACCCTGCCTACTAGACTACCCCCACCCTGCCTACTACACTACCCCACCCTGCCTACTACACTACCCCACCCTGTCTACTAGACTACCCCACCCTGTCTACTAGACTACACCACCCTGCCTACTAGACTACCCCACCCTGCCTACTAGACTACCCCACCCTGTGTACTAGACTACCCCACCCTGCCTACTAGACTACCCCACCCTGTCTACTACCCCACCCTGTCTACTAGACTACCCCACCCTGCCTACTACCCCACCCTGCCTACTAGACTACCCCACCCTGTCTACTAGACTACCCCACCCTGCCTACTAGACTACCCCCACCCTGCCTACTAGACTACCCCACCCTGCCTACTAGACTACCCCACCCTGCCTACTAGACTACCCCCACCCTGTCTTCTAGACTACCCCACCCTGCCTACTAGACTACCCCACCCTGTCTACTAGACTACCCCACCCTGTCTACTAGACTACCCCACCCTGCCTACTAGACTACCCCACCCTGCCTACTAGACTACCCCACCCTGCCTACTAGACTACCCCACCCTGTCTACTAGACTACCCCCGCCCTGCCTACTAGACTACCCCCACCCTGCCTACTAGACTACCCCACCCTGCCTACTAGACTACCCCACCCTGCCTACTAGACTACCCCACCCTGCCTACTAGACTACCCCACCCTGCCTACTAGACTACCCCACCCTGTCTACTAGACTACCCCACCCTGTCTACTAGACTACCCCACCCTGTCTACTAGACTACCCCACCCTGTCTACTAGACTTCCCCACCCTGTCTATTAGACTACCCCCACCCTGCCCACTAGACTACCCCACCCTGCCCACTAGACTAACCCACTCTGCCCACTAGACTACCCCACCCTGCCTACTAGACTACCCCACCCTGGCTACTAGACTACCCCACCCTGCCTACTAGACTACCCCACCCTGTCTACTAGACTACCCCACCCTGTCTACTAGACTACCCCCACCCTGCCTACTAGACTACCCCCACCCTGCCTACTAGACTACCCCACCCTGCCTACTAGACTACCCCACCCTGCCTACTAGACTCCCCCACCCTGTCTACTAGACTACCCCACCCTGTCTACTAGACTACCCCACCCTGTCTACTAGACTACCCCACCCTGCCTACTAGACTACCCCACCCTGCCTACTAGACTACCCCACCCTGCCTACTACCCCACCCTGCCTACTAGACTACCCCACCCTGTCTACTAGACTACCCCCACCCTGCCTACTAGACTACCCCACCCTGTCTACTAGACTACTCCCACCCTGTCTACTAGACTACCCCACCCTGTCTACTAGACTACCCCACCCTGCCTACTAGACTACCCCACCTTGTCTACTAGACTACCCCACCTTGTCTACTAGACTACCCCACCTTGTCTACTAGACTACCCCACCTTGTCTACTAGACTACCCCACCTTGTCTACTAGACTACCCCACCTTGTCTACTAGACTACCCCACCTTGTCTACTAGACTACCCCACCTTGTCTAATAGACTACCCCACCTTGTCTACTAGACTACCCCACCCTGCCTACTAGACTACCCCCACCCTGCCTACTAGACTACCCCACCCTGCCCACTAGACTACCCCACCCTGCCTACTAGACTACCCCACCTTGCCTACTAGACTCCCCCACCCTGCCTACTAGACTCCCCCACCCTGCCTACTAGACTACCCCACCCTGTCTACTAGACTACCCCACCTTGTCTACTAGACTACCCCACCCTGCCTACTAGACTACCCCCACCCTGCCTACTAGACTACCCCACCCTGCCCACTAGACTACCCCACCCTGCCTACTAGACTACCCCACCCTGCCCACTAGACTACCCCACCCTGCCTACTAGACTACCCCACCCTGCCTACTAGACTCCCCCACCCTGCCTACTAGACTACCCCACCCTGTCTACTAGACTACCCCACCTTGTCTACTAGACTACCCCCACCCTGCCTACTAGACTACCCCCACCCTGCCTACTAGACTACCCCCACCCTGCCTACTAGACTACCCCACCCTGCCTACTAGACTACCCCCACCCTGCCTACTAGACTACACCACCCTGCCTACTAGACTACCCCACCCTGCCTACTAGACTACTCCACCCTGCCTACTAGACTACCCCCACCCTGCCTACTAGACTACCCCACCCTGCCTACTAGACTACCCCACCCTGCCTACTAGACTACCCCACCCTGTCTACTACCCCACCCTGTCTACTACCCCACCCTGTCTACTAGACTACCCCACCCTGTCTACTACCCCACCCTGTCTACTAGACTACCCCACCCTGTCTACTAGACTACCCCCGCCCTGCCCACTAGACTACCCCACCCTGTCTACTAGACTACCCCACCCTGCCCACTAGACTACCCCACCCTGTCTACTAGACTACCCCACCCTGCCTACTAGACTACCCCACCCTGCCTACTAGACTACCCCACCCTGCCTACTAGACTACCCCACCCTGCCTACTAGACTACCCCACCCTGCCTACTAGACTACCCCACCCTGTCTACTAGACTACCCCACCCAGTCTACTAGACTACCCCACCCTGCCTACTAGACTACCCCACCCTGCCTACTAGACTACCCCACCTTGTCTACTAGACTACCCCACCTTGTCTACTAGACTACCCCACCCTGCCTACTAGACTACCCCACCCTGCCCACTAGACTACCCCCACCCTGCCTACTAGACTACCCCACCCTGCCTACTAGACTACCCCCATCCTCCTACTAGACTACCCCCACCCTGCCTACTACACTACCCCACCCTGCCTACTACACTACCCCACCCTGTCTACTAGACTACCCCACCCTGTCTACTAGACTACCCCACCCTGTCTACTAGACTACACCACCCTGCCTACTAGACTACCCCACCCTGCCTACTAGACTACCCCACCCTGCCTACTACCCCACCCTGCCTACTAGACTACCCCACCCTGTCTACTAGACTACCCCCACCCTGCCTACTAGACTACCCCACCCTGTCTACTAGACTACCCCACCCTGTCTACTAGACTACCCCACCCTGTCTACTAGACTACCCCACCCTGTCTACTAGACTACCCCACCCTGCCTACTAGACTACCCCACCTTGTCTACTAGACTACCCCACCTTGTCTACTAGACTACCCCACCTTGTCTACTAGACTACCCCACCTTGTCTACTAGACTACCCCACCTTGTCTACTAGACTACCCCACCTTGTCTACTAGACTACCCCACCTTGTCTAATAGACTACCCCACCTTGTCTACTAGACTACCCCACCCTGCCTACTAGACTACCCCCACCCTGCCTACTAGACTACCCCACCCTGCCCACTAGACTACCCCACCCTGCCTACTAGACTACCCCACCTTGCCTACTAGACTCCCCCACCCTGCCTACTAGACTCCCCCACCCTGCCTACTAGACTACCCCACCCTGTCTACTAGACTACCCCACCTTGTCTACTAGACTACCCCACCCTGCCTACTAGACTACCCCCACCCTGCCTACTAGACTACCCCACCCTGCCCACTAGACTACCCCACCCTGCCTACTAGACTACCCCACCCTGCCCACTAGACTACCCCACCCTGCCTACTAGACTACCCCACCCTGCCTACTAGACTCCCCCACCCTGCCTACTAGACTACCCCACCCTGTCTACTAGACTACCCCACCTTGTCTACTAGACTACCCCCACCCTGCCTACTAGACTACCCCCACCCTGCCTACTAGACTACCCCCACCCTGCCTACTAGACTACCCCACCCTGCCTACTAGACTACCCCCACCCTGCCTACTAGACTACACCACCCTGCCTACTAGACTACCCCACCCTGCCTACTAGACTACTCCACCCTGCCTACTAGACTACCCCCACCCTGCCTACTAGACTACCCCACCCTGCCTACTAGACTACCCCACCCTGCCTACTAGACTACCCCACCCTGTCTACTACCCCACCCTGTCTACTACCCCACCCTGTCTACTAGACTACCCCACCCTGTCTACTACCCCACCCTGTCTACTAGACTACCCCACCCTGTCTACTAGACTACCCCCGCCCTGCCCACTAGACTACCCCACCCTGTCTACTAGACTACCCCACCCTGCCCACTAGACTACCCCACCCTGTCTACTAGACTACCCCACCCTGCCTACTAGACTACCCCACCCTGCCTACTAGACTACCCCACCCTGCCTACTAGACTACCCCACCCTGCCTACTAGACTACCCCACCCTGCCTACTAGACTACCCCACCCTGTCTACTAGACTACCCCACCCTGTCTACTAGACTACCCCACCCTGCCTACTAGACTACCCCACCCTGCCTACTAGACTACCCCACCTTGTCTACTAGACTACCCCACCTTGTCTACTAGACTACCCCACCCTGCCTACTAGACTACCCCACCCTGCCCACTAGACTACCCCCACCCTGCCTACTAGACTACCCCACCCTGCCTACTAGACTACCCCCATCCTCCTACTAGACTACCCCCACCCTGCCTACTACACTACCCCACCCTGCCTACTACACTACCCCACCCTGTCTACTAGACTACCCCACCCTGTCTACTAGACTACCCCACCCTGTCTACTAGACTACACCACCCTGCCTACTAGACTACCCCACCCTGCCTACTAGACTACCCCACCCTGTGTACTAGACTACCCCACCCTGCCTACTAGACTACCCCACCCTGCCTACTAGACTACCCCACCCTGCCTACTAGACTACCCCACCCTGCCTACTAGACTACTCCCACCCTGTCTACTAGACTACCCCACCCTGCCTACTAGACTACTCCCACCCTGTCTACTAGACTACCCCACCCTGCCTACTAGACTACTCCCACCCTGTCTACTAGACTACCCCACCCTGCCTACTAGACTACCCCCACCCTGTCTACTACCCCACCCTGCCTACTAGACTACCCCCACCCTGTCTACTAGACTACCCCACCCTGTCTACTAGACTACCCCACCCTGCCTACTACCCCACCCTGCCTACTACCCCACCCTGTCTACTAGACTACCCCACCCTGTCTACTAGACTACCCCACCCTGCCTACTACCCCACCCTGCCTACTACCCCACCCGGCCTCATACCCCACCCTGCCTACTACCCCACCCTGCCTACTAGACTACCCCCACTCCGGCCACTAGACTACCCCACCCTTCCTACTAGACTACCCCCACCCTGACTACTAGACTACCCCACCCTGCCTACTACCCCACCCTGCCTACTAGACTACCCCACCCTGCCTACTAGACTACCCTGTCTACTCGACTACCCCACCCTGCCTACTAGACTAGACTACCCCCACCCTGTCTACTACCCCACCCTGCCTACTACCCCACCCTGCCTACTAGACTACCCCCACCCTGTCTACTAGACTACCCCCACCCTGTCTACTAGACTACCCCACCCTGCCTACTAGACTACCCCCACCCTGTCTACTAGACTACCCCACCCTGCCTACTAGACTACCCCCACCCTGTCTACTAGACTACCCCAACCCTGCCTACTACCCCACCCTGTCTACTAGACTACCCCCACCCTGCCTACTACCCCACCCTGTCTACTAGACTACCCCCACCCTGCCTACTACCCCACCCTGCCTACTACCCCACCCTGTCTACTAGACTACCCCCACCCTACCCCCACCCTGCCTACTACCCCACCCTGCCTACTACCCCACCCTGTCTACTAGACTACCCCACCCCGCCTACTAGACTACCCCACCCTGCCTACTACCCCACCCTGCCTACTACCCCACCCTGCCTACTACCCCACCCTGCCTACTACCCCACCCTGCCTACTACCCCACCCTGCCTATAGGTCCCTCATCAACCTTCATTTTCAGGGTTTAGTCTTAGTTAGTTTAGTTAAGTAGTTAGTTTAGTCTTAGTGAAGCTGATCCTGTCTGCTGGCTGCTGTGTGTTGGAGACATTCTTCTGTTTACGTAGTCCCTCGTGTGTGTGTGTGTGTGTGTGTGTGTGTGTGTGTGTGTGTGTGTGTGTGTGTGTGTGTGTGTGTGTGTGTGTGTGTGTGTGTCATTTCCTGGCAAGCCTCTGTATGGAGGATGCTGTGGGCTGGTCTGTGTGTAGTACTGAACCCTGTCTCTCTCTCTCTCTCTGTCTCTGTCTGTCTCTCTGTCTCTCTGTCTCTCTGTCTCTGTCTCTCTGTCTCTTTCCATGGTCTTGTCTCTCAGTGATTTCTCTGATAACTACACTTTTTGATTAAGGTTTTACTTGCAAAGTGATATATATATATATTGTTGATATATATATTGTTTTTAGTTTAATACACTAACTGAAAGATGTTCTGGATAAGAGTGTCTGCTAAATGACCAAAATGTAAATATCTGTCTCTCTCTCTAGTTGGACATAGACTACTGCCTCGTCAACCCGTGTCAGAATGGTGCGTCATGTTACAACCTGGCTACAGGTCACTACTGCGCCTGTTCAGAAGACTACGAAGGGAAAAACTGCTCTCACCTCAAAGACCACTGTCACACCAGCACGTGTAAAGGTACGTCCACCTTGTCCTCTTTAGTTCCTCTCTGTTGTCTCCCTGTCGACTGCTACTGTCCCTGCTTTACTTCCTCCCCCTCGCTCGCTCCACCTCCCGCTCGCCCACCTCCCCCTCCCTCGCTCCCCCCCACCGCGCTCCCTCTCGGTATTAGTATAATGTTTGGGGTCGCTCCCCCTCCCTCACTCCCCCCCCCCCACCTCTCTCTCTCTCTCTCTTGGTATTAGTATAGTGTTTGGGGTCGCTGCCCCTCCCTCACTCCCCCCACCTCTCTCTCTCTTGGTATTAGTATAATGTTTGGGGTCGCTGCCCCTCCCTCACTCCCCCCCACCTCTCTCCCTCTTGGTATTAGTATAATGTTTGGGGTCGCTGCCCCTCCCTCACTCCCCCCCACCTCTCTCCCTCTTGGTATTAGTATAATGTTTGGGGTCGCTCCCCCTCCCTCACTCCCCCCACCTCTCTCTCTCTCCCTCTCGGTATTAGTATAGTGTTTGGGGTCGCTGCCCCTCCCTCACTCCCCCCCCGCCACCTCTCTCTCTCTCTCTCTCTCTCTCTTGGTATTAGTATAATGTTTGGGGTCGCTGCCCCTCCCTCACTCCCCCCCCCACCTCTCTCTCTCTCCCTCTCGGTATTAGTATAATGTTTGGGGTCGCTGCCCCCCCTCCCTCACTCCCCCCCACCTCTCTCTCTCTCGGTATTAGTATAATGTTTGGGGTCGCTGCCCCTCCCTCACTCCCCCCCACCTCTCTCTCTCTCGGTATTAGTATAATGTTTGGGGTCGCTGCCCCTCCCTCACTCCCCCCCCACCTCTCTCTCTCTTGGTATTAGTATAGTGTTTGGGGTCGCTCCCCCTCCCTCACTCCCCCCCCCCCACCTCTCTCTCTCTCTTGGTATTAGTATAGTGTTTGGGGTCGCTCCCCCTCCCTCACTCCCCCCCCCCCACCTCTCTCTCTCTCTTGGTATTAGTATAATGTTTGGGGTCGCTCCTCCTCCCTCACTCCCCCCCACCTCTCTCTCTCTCTCTCTCGGTATTAGTATAATGTTTGGGGTCGCTGCCCCTCCCTCACTCCCCCCACCTCTCTCTCTCTCTCTCTCGGTATTAGTATAATGTTTGGGGTCGCTCCCCCTCCCTCACTCCCCCCCACCTCTCTCTCTCTCTCTCTCTCTCGGTATTAGTATAATGTTTGGGGTCGCTGCCCCTCCCTCACTCCCCGCCACCTCTCTCTCTCTCTCTCTCTCTCTCTCTCTCTCTCCCTCTCGGTATTAGTATAATGTTTGGGGTCGCTCCCCCTCCCCCTCCCTCACTCCACCCCCACCTCTCTCTCTCTTGGTATTAGTATAATGTTTGGGGTCGCTCCCCCTCCCTCACTCCCCCCCACCTCTCTCTCTCTTGGTATTAGTATAGTGTTTGGGGTCGCTGCCCCTCCCTCACTCCCCCCACCTCTCTCTCTCTCCCTCTCGGTATTAGTATAATGTTTGGGGTCGCTCCCCCTCCCTCACTCCCCCCCACCTCTCTCTCTCTCTCGGTATTAGTATAGTGTTTGGGGTCGCTGCCCCTCCCTCACTCCCCCCACCTCTCTCTCTCTCCCTCTTGGTATTAGTATAGTGTTTGGGGTCGCTCCCCCTCCCTCACTCCCCCCCACCTCTCTCTCTCTCTCGGTATTAGTATAGTGTTTGGGGTCGCTGCCCCTCCCTCACTCCCCCCACCTCTCTCTCTCTCCCTCTTGGTATTAGTATAATGTTTGGGGTCGCTCCCCCTCCCCCTCCCTCACTCCCCCCCCACCTCTCTCTCTCTTGGTATTAGTATAATGTTTGGGGTCGCTCCCCCTCCCTCACTCCCCCCCACCTCTCTCTCTCTCTCGGTATTAGTTTGGGGTTTAGATTCAGCTCTGTGTGTTAACCCAACCAGAGTGCAGTGTGAGATTGATCAGCGTAACGGCTTTCTGTCGCTGCTGTTCCTCCATGTTTACACTTCCTGAGAAGAATTGATCGCTCCGTCAGCAACGTGTGTCTGTGTGTTTAACCGGAATGTAAACCCGGGTCTGTATTCATGAAGCCACTCTCAGAGTGCTGATCTCAAATCAGTTTATCAGTTTAGTTCATAATGAAGAAGAGGACATTGGTACCAGAACTACCCTGAGTTATCACAATGGTACCAGAACTACCCTGAGTTATCACAATGGTACCAGAACTACCCTGAGTTATCACATTGGTACCAGAACTATCCTGCGTTATCATAATGGTACCAGAACTACCCTGAGTTATCACAATGGTACCAGAACTACCCTGAGTTATCATAATGGTACCAGAACTACCCTGAGTTATCACAATGGTACCAGAACTACCCTGAGTTATCACAATGGTACCAGAACTACCCTGAGTTATCACATTGGTACCAGAACTACCCTGAGTTATCACAATGGTACCAGAACTACCCTGAGTTATCATAATGGTACCAGAACTACCCTGAGTTATCATAATGGTACCAGAACTACCCTGAGTTATCACAATGGTACCAGAACTACCCTGAGTTATCACATTGGTACCAGAACTACCCTGAGTTATCATAATGAATAAGAGGACATTGGTACCAGAACTACCCTGAGTTATCACAATGGTACCAGAACTACCCTGAGTTATCACCTTGGTACCAGAACTACCCTGAGTTATCACAATGGTACCAGAACTACCCTGAGTTATCACATTGGTACCAGAACTACCCTGAGTTATCACAATGGTACCAGAACTACCCTGAGTTATCACAATGGTACCAGAACTACCCTGAGTTATCACAATGGTACCAGAACTACCCTGAGTTATCATAATGGTACCAGAACTACCCTGAGTTATCACATTGGTACCAGAACTACCCTGAGTTATCACAATGGTACCAGAACTACCCTGAGTTATCATAATGGTACCAGAACTACCCTGAGTTATCACATTGGTACCAGAACTACCCTGAGTTATCACAATGGTACCAGAACTACCCTGAGTTATCACAATGGTACCAGAACTACCCTGAGTTATCATATCGGTACCAGAACTACCCTGAGTTATCACAATGGTACCAGAACTACCCTGAGTTATCATAATGAATAAGAGGACACCCTGAGTTGCTTTATGTATGAGGCCTGGGTTCAGGTCTATATGTTCTGTAGTGGGTTGCCATCATAGGATTTATACAGCGCTTTTCTGATACCCAAAGATGCTTCCTGTCGTCAGTCATCTCTGCTCACATGCATGTGAAAAATAACTCTCTCTCTCTTTCTTGCCTCCACAGTGATTGACAGCTGCACGGTTGCCGTGGGGTCCAACAGTACCCCTGGCGGGGAGCGGTACATCTCCTCCAACGTGTGTGGTCCTCACGGACGCTGTCGGAGCCAGGCCGGAGGACAGTTCAGCTGTGACTGTCAGGAGGGCTTCAGAGGAACATACTGTCACGAGAGTAAGACATGACTTATAGCAGACATACTGACTGAGACATGACTTATAGCAGACATACTGACTTAGACATGACTTATAGCAGACATACTGACTGAGACATGACTTATAGCAGACATACTGACTTAGACATGACTTATAGCAGACATGCTGACTGAGACATGACTTATAGCAGACATGCTGACCTAGACATGACTTATAGCAGACATGCTGACCTAGACATGACTTATAGCAGACATACTGACTGAGACATGACTTATAGCAGACATACTGACTGAGACATGACTTATAGCAGACATACTGACCTAGACATGACTTATAGCAGACATACTGACCGAGACATGACTTATAGCAGACATACTGACTTAGACATGACTTATAGCAGACGTACTGACGTATAGACATGACTTATAGCAGACATACTGACTGAGACATGACTTATAGCAGACATACTGACTTAGACATGACTTATAGCAGACATACTGACGTATAGACATGACTTATAGCAGACATACTGACTTAGACATGACTTATAGCAGACATACTGACTTTTACTGACTTAGACATGACCTATAGCAGACATGCTGACTTAGACATGACTTATAGGAGACATGCTGACCTAGACATGACTTATAGCAGACATACTGACTGAGACATGACTTATAGCAGACATAGTGAACTAGACATGACTTATAGCAGACATACTGACTTAGACATGACTTATAGCAGACATACTGACTGAGACATGACTTATAGCAGACATACTGACCTAGACATGACTTATAGCAGACATACTGAACTAGACATGACTTATAGCAGACATGCTGACTTAGACATGACTTATAGCAGACATACTGACCTAGACATGACTTATAGCAGACATACTGACTGAGACATGACTTATAGCAGACATACTGACCTAGACATGACTTATAGCAGACATGCTGACTGAGACATGACTTATAGCAGACATACTGACTTAGACATGACTTATAGCAGACATACTGACTGAGACATGACTTATAGCAGACATACTGACCTAGACATGACTTATAGCAGACATACTGACTTAGACATGACTTATAGCAGACATACTGACTTATACTGACTTAGACATGACTTATAGCAGACATGCTGACCTAGACATGACTTATAGCAGACATACTGACTGAGACATGACTTTTATCAGACATACTGACTGAGACATGACTTATAGCAGACATGCTGACTGAGACATGACTTATAGCAGACATGCTGACTGAGACATGACTTATAGCAGACATACTGACTTAGACATGACTTATAGCAGACATACTGACCTAGACATGACTTATAGCAGACATGCTGACTGAGACATGACTTATAGCAGACATACTGACTTAGACATGACTTATAGCAGACATACTGACTGAGACATGACTAATAGCAGACATGCTGACTGAGACATGACTTATAGCAGACATGCTGACTGAGACATGACTTATAGCAGACATGCTGACTGAGACATGACTTATTGCAGACATACTGACTTAGACATGACTTATAGCAGACATACTGACCTAGACATGACTTATAGCAGACATACTGACCTAGACATGACTTATAGCAGACATACTGACCTAGACATACTGACGTATAGACATAACTTATAGCAGACATGCTGACTTAGACATGACTTATAGCAGACATACTGACTGAGACATGACTTATAGCAGACATACTGACATATAGACATGACTTATAGCAGACATACTGACGTATAGACATGACATATAGCAGACATGCTGACCTAGACATGACTTACGGACTTAGACATGACTTATAGCAGACATACTGACGTATAGACATGACTTATAGCAGACATACTGACATATAGACATGACTTATAGCAGACATACTGACGTATAGACATGGCGTATGGCAGACATACTGGCGTATAGACATGACATATAGCAGACATATTGACGTATAGACATGACATACTGACTTAGACATGACATATAGCAGACGTACTGACTTAGACATGACATATAGCAGACATACTGACATGCCATATAGCAGACATACTGGCGTATAGACATGACATACTGACTTAGACATGACATATAGCAGACATACTGATGTATAGACATGACATACTGACGTATAGACATGACGTATGGCAGACATACTGACTTAGACATGACGTATAGCAGACATACTGACTTAGACATGACATATAGCAGACATACTGACTTAGACATGACATAGCAGTCATACTGACTTAGACATGACATATAGCAGACATACTGATGTATAGACATGACATATAGCAGACATACTGACATATAGACATGACATATAGCAGACATACTGACTTAGACATGACATATAGCAGACATACTGACGTATAGACATGACGTAAAGCAGACATACTGATGTATAGACATGACATATAGCAGACATACTGACTTAGACATGACATATAGCAGACATACTGATGTATAGGCATGACATATAGCAGACATACTGATGTATAGGCATGACATATAGCAGACATACTGATGTATAGATATGACATATAGCAGACATACTGATGTATAGGCATGACATATAGCAGACATGCTGACTTAGACATGACATATAGCAGACATACTGACGTATAGACATGACATATAGCAGACATACTGATGTATAGACATGACATATAGCAGACATACTGACTTAGACATGACATATAGCAGACATACTGACATATAGACATGACATATAGCAGACATACTGACTTAGACATGACATATAGCAGACAAACTGACTTAGACATGACATATAGCAGACATACTGATGTATAGGCATGACATATCTCGCTAAAGCAAAGAGACCCTGATCCCAAACCAGCCATGCTGTCCTTCAAAGCACCACTGGCAGGCAGCTATCAGCAGTACCCAGTGTCCCTCTAAACTGTCCACAAACACTGCGACCTTGGCGCAGAACACACCCGAGTTCACACACCAACCGCATTCCTCACATCAAACTAAAGCCCAACACACAGAGAATTATCTTCCTGGAGTTTGTGTTTTTCCCTGTTTGGTACATTATCCATTTACATTTAAACCTACCTTGCTGTAGTTTGTAATGATTTCTCTCTTGCTCCCCTCTCCCCTCTCTCTTTCTCTCCCTCTCTCTTTCTCTCTCCCCTCTCTCTTTCTCTCTCCCCTCTCTCTTTCTCTCCCTCTCTCTTTCTCTCCCTCTCTCTTTCTCTCCCTCCTCTCTCTTTCTCTCGCCCACCCCTCTCTCTCGCCCCCCCCTCTCTCTCGCCCACCCCCCTCTCCGCCCCCTCTCTCTTGCCCCTCCATCTCAGATATTAATGATTGTGAGAGCAACCCGTGTGGTAATGGAGGAACCTGTATTGATAAAGTCAGTGTCTACCAGTGTATCTGTGGAGACGGCTGGGAGGGGGACCACTGTGAGATCAGTAAGTATTTATTATTTAAAAAATATTGAATATTCTATTGAGAATTCTACATGTTGAGAACTACGAGGGGCGGACTGGGAATCGGACAGCTGCCTCCAGCCCCCCGGCAGCGCCGCCCCTAGTCCAGCCCCCCGGCAGCGCCGCCCCTAGACCAGCCCCCCGGCAGCGCCGCCCCTAGACCAGCCCCTAGGCAGCGCCGCCCCTAGTCCAGCCCCTAGGCAGCGCCGCCCCTAGTCCAGCCCCTAGGCAGCGCCGCCCCTAGACCAGCCCCCCGGCAGCGCCGCCCCTAGACCAGCCCCTAGGCAGCGCCGCCCCTAGTCCAGCCCCCTGGCAGCGCCGCCTCTAGACCAGCCCCCCGGCAGCGCTGCCTCTAGACCAGCCCCTAGGCAGCGCCGCCCCTAGACCAGCCCCCCGGCAGCGCCGCCCCTAGACCAGCCCCCTGGCAGCTCCGCCCCTAGACCAGCCCCCTGGCAGCGCCGCCCCTAGACCAGCCCCCTGGCAGCGCCGCCCCTAGACCAGCCCCCCGGCAGCGCCGCCCCTAGACCAGCCCCCCGGCAGCGCCGCCCCTAGACCAGCCCCCTGGCAGCTCCGCCCCTAGACCAGCCCCCCGGCAGCGCCGCCCCTAGACCAGCCCCCCGGCAGCGCCGCCCCTAGACCAGCCCCCTAGGCAGCGCCGCCTCTCGACCAGCCCCCTGGCAGCGCCGCCCCTAGACCAGCCCCCCGGCAGCGCCGCCCCTAGACCAGCCCCCCGGCAGCGCCGCCCCTAGACCAGCCCCCTGGCAGTGCCGCCCCTAGACCAGCCCCCTGGCAGCGCCGCCCCTAGACCAGCCCCCCGGCAGCGCCGCCCCTAGACCAGCCCCCCGGCAGCACCGCCCCTAGACCAGCCCCTAGGCAGCGCCGCCTCTCGACCAGCCCCCTGGCAGCGCCGCCCCTAGACCAGCCCCTAGGCAGCGCCGCCTCTCGACCAGCCCCCTGGCAGCGCCGCCCCTAGACCAGCCCCTAGGCAGCACCGCCTCTCGACCAGCCCCCTGGCAGCGCCGCCCCTAGACCAGCCCCCTGGCAGCGCCGCCTCTAGACCAGCCCCCTGGCAGCGCCGCCCCTAGACCAGCCCCTAGGCAGCGCCGCCCCTAGACCAGCCCCCCGGCAGCGCCGCCTCTCGACCAGCCCCCTGGCAGCGCCGCCCCTAGACCAGCCCCCTGGCAGCGCCGCCTCTAGACCAGCCCCCCGGCAGCGCCGCCCCTAGACCAGCCCCTAGGCAGCGCCGCCTCTCGACCAGCCCCTAGGCAGCGCCGCCCCTAGACCAGCCCCCTGGCAGCGCCGTCCCTAGTCCAGCCTCCCGGCAGCGCCGCCCCTAGTCCAGCCCCCTGGCAGCGCCGCCCCTAGACCAGCCCCCTGGCAGCGCCGCCTCTAGACCAGCCCCCTGGCAGCGCCGCCCCTAGACCAGCCCCCTGGCAGCGCCGCCCCTAGACCAGCCCCCCGGCAGCGCCGCCCCTAGACCAGCCCCCCGGCAGCGCCGCCTCTCGACCAGCCCCTAGGCAGCGCCGCCCCTAGACCAGCCCCCCGGCAGCGCCGCCTCTCGACCAGCCTTTATTTGGATCCTCTTTAGCTGATGCCTTAGCGACCGCCAGTCTTCCTAGAGTCTACATTCCTACCCATCATCTTTGACACGTATAAATGCATGAAATATGTTTCACTAAGTAGGTAGCTACATGTAATCATGACCATTATGTAAAGGTAGTAATTTAACCTGAGACAAGTTTGACTCTCTCTCTCCTGCTCTCTCCTCCCCCTTCTCTCCTCTCCTCCCTCCTCTCCTCTCTCCTCCTCCCCCCTCTCCTCTCCTCCTCCTCCTCCCTCCTCTCCTCCTCCTCCCTCCTCTCTCTCTCATCCTCTCTCCTCCCCCTTCTCTTCTCTCTCCTCCCCCTTCTCTCCTCTCCTCTCTCCCCCCCTCTCCTCCTCCTCCCTCCTCCTCTCCTCCTCCTCCTCTCCTCTCTCCTCCCCCCTCTCCCCCCCCCCCTCTCCTCCTCCTCCCTCCTCCTCTCTCCCCCCCCCCTCTCCCCCCCCCCCCCCTCTCCTCCTCCTCCCTCCTCTCTCCTCCCCCCCCCTCTCCTCCTCCCCCCTCTCCTCTCCTCCTCCTCCCTCCTCTCCTCTCTCCTCCCCCCTCTCCCCTCTCCTCCCCTCTCCTCTCTCCTCCTCCTCCTCCCTCCTCTCCTCTCCTCCTCCCCCCTCTCCTCTCCTCCTCCCTCCTCTCCTCTCCTCTCCTCCCTCCTCCTCTCCTCCAGATATAGATGACTGCAGCACTAATCCATGTCATAATGGAGGAACATGTCGAGACTTGGTGACTGATTTCTTCTGTGAGTGTATGAACGGCTGGAAGGGGAAGACCTGCCACTCCCGTAAGAACACCTCTCCTCTCTCTCTGTCTCTCTCGCTCCCTCCCTCTCCCTCCCCCCTCTCTCGCTCTCTCGCTCTCTCTCTCTCTCGCTCTCTCGCTCTCTATCTCGCTCTCTCTCTCGCTCTCTCTCTATCTCTCTCTCTCCCTCCCTCCCTCCCTCTCCCTCCCCCCCCCTCTCTCTCTCTCTCTCTCTCTCTCTCTCTCTCTCTCTCTCTCTCTCTCTCTCTCTCTCTCTCTCTATCTCTCTCTATCTCGCTCTCTCCCTCCCTCTCTCTCTCCCTCCCTCAGTCTCTCTCTCTCTCCCTCCCTCCCTCCCTCCCTCAGTCTCTCTCTCTCTCTCTCTCTCCCTCCCTCCCTCCCTCCCTCCTCCCTCCCTCCCTCCCTCCCTCCTCCCTCCCTCCCTCCCTCCCTCCCTCAGGCTCTCTCTCCCTCCCTCCCTCCCTCCCTCAGGCTGTCTCGCTCCCTCCCTTTCATGTTGTATTTACCAGTGTAGCGAGCCTGTGGAGGTTCATGGTATGTGCTGAGGTGTGGATGTTATGACACAGGTAGCTGTGCGTTATGAAAACACTCTGTAACTCTGTCTCCAGGTGAGAGCCAGTGTGACGAGGCTACCTGTAACAACGGAGGGACTTGTCATGATGAGGGGGACACCTTCCACTGCAAGTGTTCCCCTGGATGGGAGGGGGCTACCTGTAATATAGGTGAGTTAGTCTGGGTAGGAGGGGCTACCTGTAATATAGGTGAGTTAGTCTGGGTAGGAGGGGCTACCTGTAATATAGGTGAGTTAGTCTGGGTAGGAGGGGGCTACCTGTAATATAGGTGAGTTAGTCTGGGTAGGAGGGGCTACCTGTAATATAGGTGAGTTAGTCTGGGTAGGAGGGGCTACCTGTAATATAGGTGAGTTAGTCTGGGTAGGAGGGGGCTACCTGTAATATAGGTGAGTTAGTCTGGGTAGGAGGGGCTACCTGTAATATAGGTGAGTTAGTCTGGGTAGGAGGAGCTACCTGTAATATAGGTGAGTTAGTCTGCATGGGAGGGAGGGGGCTACCTGTAATATAGGTGAGTTAGTCTGCATGGGAGGGAGGGGGCTACCTGTAATATAGGTGAGTTAGTCTGGGTGGGAGGGAGGGGCTACCTGTAATATAGGTGAGTTAGTCTGGGTAGGAGGGGCTACCTGTAATATAGGTGAGTTAGTATGGGTAGGAGGGGCTACCTGTAATATAGGTGAGTTAGTCTGGGTGGGAGGGGCTACCTGTAATATAGGTGAGTTAGTCTGCATGGGAGGGGCTACCTGTAATATAGGTGAGTTAGTCTGGGTAGGAGGGGCTACCTGTAATATAGGTGAGTTAGTCTGGGTGGGAGGGGCTACCTGTAATATAGGTGAGTTAGTCTGCATGGGAGGGGCTACTTGTAATATAGGTGAGTTAGTCTGGGTAGGAGGGGCTACCTGTAATATAGGTGAGTTAGTCTGGATGGGAGGGGCTACCTGTAATATAGGTGAGTTAGTCTGGGTAGGAGGGGCTACCTGTAATATAGGTGAGTTAGTCTGGGTGGGAGGGAGGGGCTACCTGTAATATACATTTACATTTACATTTACATAGGTGAGTTAGTCTGGATGGGAGGGAGGGGGCTACCTGTAATATAGGTGAGTTAGTCTGGGTAGGAGGGGCTACCTGTAATATAGGTGAGTTAGTCTGGGTAGGAGGGGCTACCTGTAATATAGGTGAGTTAGTCTGGGTAGGAGGGGCTACCTGTAATATAGGTGAGTTAGTCTGGGTAGGAGGGGCTACCTGTAATATAGGTGAGTTAGTCTGGGTAGGAGGGGCTACCTGTAATATAGGTGAGTCTGGGTGGGAGGGGCTACCTGTAATATAGGTGAGTCTGGGTGGGAGGGAGGGGGCTACCTGTAATATAGGTGAGTTAGTCTGGGTAGGAGGGGCTACCTGTAATATAGGTGAGTCTGGGTGGGAGGGAGGGGGCTACCTGTAATATAGGTGAGTTAGTCTGGGTGGGAGGGGCTACCTGTAATATAGGTGAGTTAGTCTGGGTAGGAGGGGCTACCTGTAATATAGGTGAGTTAGTCTGGGTAGGAGGGGGCTACCTGTAATATAGGTGAGTTAGTCTGGGTGGGAGGGGCTACCTGTAATATAGGTGAGTTAGTCTGGGTAGGAGGGGGCTACCTGTAATATAGGTGAGTTAGTCTGGTTGGGAGGGGCTACCTGTAATATAGGTGAGTTAGTCTGGGTGGACTGCTTGTTACATACGGTTCCTAGGGGTTATAGAGACATTCTCTCTTGCGGTCCCACCACCCCTCTCTCCTTTCCCCCTCCCCCTCCTCCCCCGTCTCTGGTGAGTGTTGAGTTGTCCTTTAAAATGGCCTGATCTCTCTGATAATCTGTTTTGGAGATCACACAAGTAGATTCCCTCAGAGGAAGGAACCACTCTGTGAGTACGGGGGAACCTGTCTGACAACTGAAACAAACTCTTTCCTCTCCTAGCTAAGAACAGCAGCTGTCTTCCTAACCCCTGTGAGTACGGCGGAACCTGTGTGACCAGCGGAGACTCCTTCACCTGCGTCTGCAAAGAGGGCTGGGAGGGAGACACCTGTAAACAGAGTGAGTGTACACTTTTATCCACAGTCATACATGGGCTGTCTAAATACAACCGGAGTCACATCTGATGTAAGGACTGCCGTGTTCACCACCACCTTTCTTCTGTTTTCTCTCTCTCTCGCCCGTACCTTTTCTTTTATCTCCGTCCTTCCCTCCTTCTCTGGCTGGACGCTTGAGGCTGTTGTTGGCCATGAGAGGAAGATGAGAGGAGGAGGGGAAGGTTAATAGGAGGAAAGTTGAGACAGATGTTCTCCCCTTTCTCCCCCCCTCCCTCTCTGTGCATTCCTGTCCAAACTGTGACATGTCTACTAGTTCTTCACCCCTCTGCTCTCTCTCTCTCTCTCCCTCCTCTGCTCTCTCCCTCTCCCTCCTTTACTCTCTCCCTCTCTCCCTCCTTTACTCTCTCACTCCTCTGCTCTCTCTCCCTCTCCCTCTGCTCTCTCCCTTTCCCTCCTTTACTCTCTCCCTCTCTCCCTCCTTTACTCTCTCCCTCTCCCTCCTTTACTCTCTCCCTCTCTCCCTCCTTTACTCTCTCCCTCTCTCCCTCCTTTACTCTCTCACTCCTCTGCTCTCTCTCCCTCTCCCTCTGCTCTCTCCCTTTCCCTCCTTTACTCTCTCCCTCTCCCTCCTTTACTCTCTCCCTCTCCCTCCTTTACCCTCTCCCTCTCTCCCTCCTTTACTCTCTCCCTCTCTCCCTCCTTTACTTTCTCACTCCTCTGCTCTCTCTCCCTCTCCCTCTGCTCTCTCCCACTCCCTCCTTTACTCTCTCCCTCTCTTACTCTCTCCCTCTCTCCCTCCTTTACTCTCTCCCTCTCTCCCTCCTCTGCTCTCCCTCCTTTACTCTCTCTCTCTCTCTCTCCCTCTCTCCCTCTCTCTCCTTTACTCTCTCTCTCTCTCTCCCTCCTCTGCTCTCTCCCTCTCCCTCCTTTACTCTCTCCCTCTCTCCCTCCCTCTCTCTCTCCTTTACTCTCTCCCTCTCTCTCTCCTTTACTCTCTCCCTCTCTCTCTCCTTTACTCTCTCCCTCTTTCTCTCTCTCTCCCTCCTTTACTCTCTCTCTCCCTCCTTTACTCTCTCTCTCTCCTTTACTCTCTCTCTCTCTCTCTCTCCTTTACTCTCTCCCTCTTCCTTTACTCTCCCCCTCTCTCCCTCCTTTACTCTCCCTTTTTTCATCTCTCCCTTTCTGCTGTCTTCCCTGTGATCTCCAGGCTGACACACACACACACTCTCTCTCCATAACATGACTTCCCAGAATGCTTAATGACGGAGCAATGGTCTGAGGGTAGAGGGGTACAGGCTGGTCTGAGGGTAGAGGGGTACGGGCGCAGGGGAAAGGGGATACCCAGTCAGTTGTTGTCCAACTGAATGTATTCCACCCGAAATGTGTCTTCTGCATTTAACCCTCTGAATCAGAGAGGGGGCTGCTTTAATCCACGCCCAGGCAGCAGTTGTTTTTGTTAGGGGTTAACCGCTTTGCTCAAGGGCAGAACGGCAGATCTTTTCACACTGCTGACTCGGGGATTCGAACCAGCGACCTTTCGGTTACTGACCCAATGTTCTGAATCACCAGACTACCTGCCGCACATGCGGGGTGAAGCTGTTCCCCGTGAGCTGGGTGAGAGGCGCTGTTTGTTCTGTTGAGTCAATAACCCAGACAGAGACATCGGGGGACACACAGCTGAACACGCTAAACAAGCCAAGAACACGCTAAAAACACGCCTCGGGACATGATAGCCCCGACATTCTCGCTCTGCTGTTGTCTTCTCTCTGCTCACATGCGTGTGAAAAATAACACAATCGATATCTCTCTCTCTCTCTCTCTCTCTCTCTCTCTCTCTCTCTGTCTCTCTGTCTCTCTGTCTCTCTGTCTCTCTGTCTCTCTGTCTCTCTGTCTCTCTGTCTCTCTCTCTCTCTCTCTCTTTCTGTCTGTCTCTCTCTCTCTCTGTCTCTCTGTCTCTCTGTCTCTCTGTCTCTCTCTCTCTCTCTCTCTCTCTCTCTCTCTCTCTCTCAGATACCAACGACTGCAACCCACACCCGTGGTAAGTGGAAGATAAACATTTTCTATAGAGTCAAACAAGCGTGAACAGAACATGACAGGGTGCTTCTCTGCACCGTGCCTGGGTTCAAGTACTATCCGACGCTCATTCAAGCCCAGCTAAAGTATTTTAAATCATGTTGAATAGTATCTTAACCCAGATTTGTTCTTCAGTCTGTACTGCTGTTAGTTT
>NW_026601188.1:0-69984 GCF_029448725.1 Salvelinus fontinalis
TAGTCTATGCATTACTCATCTCATATGTATATACTGTATTCTATCCTATTCTACTGTATCTGTCTATGTATTACTCATCTCATATGTATATACTGTATTCTATCCTATTCTACTGTATCTGTCTATGTATTACTCATCTCATATGTATATACTGTATTCTATTCATTAACAAATACTAAGAGGGACCAAGAGTCTGTTGATTGGTCAGTCATTGGGTTCATTTGTTGAAGTCAAATCAAGCTTTATTTATGCAGCACATTTCAGACATGGATGCAACACAATGGCTTCACAGGAAAAAACAATGAAAATAAACAGAAATATTGAGGATAAAAAAACAAACAACTGAAAGACTAATGAGCATTGCAAAGGAAATGCCATTGATTCAAATATTAACAATATGATGCTACATCCAACCCAAAACATAACTTGTTTTTTAGGAGGGGTTCTGAAAGACACTACGGGGGCATCGATTGAAAATTGACTGGTAACAACTGGGACCTAAAAGACACCCACTATGACACCCACTAAATCTGCCCAAGAAGAGGCAAACAAAAGAAAAACCCACAACAAACTTTAAGACAGGAAGCAAACCAAAAAGGTGGAGCAACTAAAGGTGTTGACTCTCCACATCTATCAAGACAACTGGCGCACTGGGCCAGACACTCTTAAATAGAACCTGGACCAGCTCAGGTGAAACACCTTCCCACAAACGAGATGGACAAGCCAGCACAGGTGTAAAACATACTGACTAACGAGGTGACACCAATCAGTGCGTCCTACGTGCTAACGAGCTATACGCGCTAAAGTCCAACCTCAAAACATAAATGGAAAAACCAAATACTGTAACACCTTAAGAGAATGCTCACCACCAACAGAAAACAACTTCCATTTCACAATATAATCAACTACAATTCTTCACCAATATAAACATGGTGTCTACTGGCTATCAACAATTAAAAACAAGAAAAAGTGTATTTTTCCCCCACTAGCTTCTAGGACTCTCCTCCCCTTGGAACGAGCCCAAACATAACTCATCTCTAATACGGAAATTCAAAATAATTTGTGATCCATGGAACGCACTGGCTAAACACAAAACACAAATCTTTTTGACTGCCCAACCTTGAGACAATCAGAAACCAAGTTGTCGTCACCATGGACACAAGCACCAAAAACCCTGTTGTTTTGACAAGTAGCAATAAATCACTGATATCGATTAGGGGGGAGATCAGGTTGTTCGTGCTGTTGAAACTAACATCTAAAAAACACATGGAAATGGGAGATATCTTTTACCTCACTGGTTAGAGGACAACCTGCAGAAGACAGTCAGCTACATTTTGGAGTGATGCATTTAAATTTAGGGGTCACTAAACAAAGGAACGCAACACTTATTTGTCATCACTCATCGATATGTTGAAATCAATTGTGCGAGAGGAGGGAGATGAGGTTGCACGTCCTGTTAAAACTAACAGCTCAAAAAACACAAGGAATCTGGGAATAATGTGTACATCACTGGTGAGAGGACAATTTGTAGAAAACAGATCGCTACATTCTGAAGTGCTGCATTTTGATTCAAGTGGGTCACCAATGTGGTAAGTGTAACACAACTCTTTTGTGTTAGTCACTTTTTGTTAAATCACATAAATAGTACTCTTTCAATTCAGAGCCTGTATTTTTCCCAAGTATAATATCCATATCACGCTGAAATCAATTGAATGGGGCAAAGGTTTAGGGTTCAACATTGTGAAATTCCTTAAAATACTCCTACTACAATGTTAAAACATTCTACATTGTGACATTAATTCATTGATATCACGAAATAACTCCTTCATGTATGTATTGTCTGATGTTTGATCAGAGATCTTTTATCAGAGTATCTCTTGTCACACTGATCACAGCTATAAGGTTTCTCTCCTGTGTGCGTTCTCTTATGTAGAGACAGAGAACCAGATGTAGTAAAACTCATCCCACATTGATCACAGCTATAAGGTTTCTCTCCTGTATGTATTCTCTGGTGTTGAGTCAGCTGTCCAGATTGACTAAAACTCTTCCCACATTGAACACAGCTATAAGGTTTCTCTCCTGTGTGTGTTCTCTGGTGTAAAGACAGATGGCCAGATGTAGTAAAACTCTTCCCACATTGACCACAGATATAAGGTTTCTCTCCTGTGTGTGTTCTCTGGTGCACTGTTAGTTCTCCAGATCGACCAAAACCCTTGCCACATTGATCACAGCTATAAGATTTCTCTCCTGAGTGTATTCTCTGGTGTAGAGTCAGATGGCCAGATCGACCAAAACTCTTCCCACATTGACCACAGCTATAAGGTTTCTCTCCTGTGTGTATTCTCTGGTGTAGAGTCAGATGGCCAGATGTAGTAAAACTCTTCCCACATTGACCACAGCTATAAGGTTTCTCTCCTGTGTGTATTCTCTGGTGTTTTGTCAGATGGCCAGATGTAGTAAAACTCTTCCCACATCGACCACAGCTGTAAGGTTTCTCTCCTGTGTGTGTTCTCTGGTGCACTGTCAGCGCTCCAGATTGACCAAAACTCTTCCCACATTGATCACAGCTATAAGGTTTCTCTCCTGTGTGTATTCTCTGGTGTAGAGTCAGATGGCCAGACTTAGTAAAACTCTTCCCACATTGACCACAGCTAAAAGGTTTCTCTCCTGTGTGTCTTCTCTGGTGCACTGTCAGCTCTCCAGATTGACCAAAACTCTTCCCACATTGATCACAGCTATAAGGTTTCTCTCCTGTGTGTGTTCTCTGGTGTTTAGTCAGATTGCTAGATGCAGTAAAACTCTTCCCACATTGATCACAGCTAAAAGGTTTCTCTCCTGTGTGTGTTCTCTGATGAATTTTAATGTCTGATGAGGTGAATCTCTTCCCACAGTCAGAGCAGCAGTGAGTTCTCTTCCCTGTGGATCTCTGCAGGTGTTTATTGATGTGTTCTGATCTGGAGAGACTCTTCTCTGCCTCGTCAGCATCATGAGGTTGTTGAGGCTCCCCAGAGGACCCACGGTAGTCCCGTCTCTCTCCTGTGTGAACAACAAAGTCAGATGATTAAAGGCCAACAACAGTGGAAATCCACTGTAAAAGGTGATGCCAACAGTGTAGCCATGATGTTGTACAACAATTGACATCTGTAATGAATGTTAAAATTATTTGACAATTGTCTTAAATTGAGCAAGAATAGTCATATAATGTCTTGTTTTCACATTAGTAGTAACATCGATGATTGTAGGCTAGAAATAAGTTATTCATGTTGTTGAAACTCTAAGCAGTGTGCCTGACAACTTTTGGTCTCCAATATAGGGCCCTTTCTGTGTTTCCTAAAACTGAGGAACGAGGGCGATGAACATACAATTTGATTGTAGAAACTCCTCCCCGCTAATGAGGAAACCGATAGTTATGGATGTAGTATATCTGGTATATCTGGTAATGAGGAAACCACTAGTTATGGATGTAGTATATCTGGTAATGAGGAAACCACTAGTTATGGATGTAGTATATCTGGTAATGAGGAAACCGATAGTTATGGATGTACTATATCTGATTAGAGCAAAAATGTTGAGCAAAGATTTTAGTTTTTCAGTTTTTTCTGAATGTGAATGGGGGAAAACTCAGGGGAGTAACCTCCATTTACAGGTTGCTTATGAGTGCATTTCACACTACTTTGGATTATAATTGTAAGGCTCGTTTGAATGTCCTGTGTAATATAATGTTTGCTACAGTATTAAGAAATATGTTTAATTATTGAAGAATCGCATTAATGACAGTATCTATTTGGGTGTTGTCAATAAAGTTATGATTTTTTAAATGTATTTTTAATTACATTTTTCCCCCACCTTTATTTAACCAGGTGTCCAGATGAGAACAAGTTCTCATTCACAACTGCCACCTGACCAAGATAAAGCAAAGCAGTGCGACAAAAAAACAAGCACAGAGTTACACATGGGATAAACAAAAGTACAGTCAATAACACAATATAAAAATCTATATACAGTGTGATGGAGTAAGGAGGTAAGGCAATAAACAGGCCATGCTATGGGTGGGTGTTGCTATGGTGACCAGTGAGCTGAGTTAAGGCGGAGCGTTACCTAGCAAAGACTTATAGATGACCTGGAGCCAGTGGGTTTAGCGATGAATATGTAGCGAGGACCAGCCAACGAGAGCATACAGGTCACAGTGGTGGGTGGTATATGGGGCTTTGGTGACAAAATGGATGACACTGTGATGGACTGCATCCAGTTCGCTGAGTAGAGTGTTGGAGGCTATTTTGTAAATGACATCACCGAAGTCAAGGATCGGTAGGATAGTCAGTTTTACAAGGGTATGTTTGGCAGCGTGAGTGTAGGAGGTTTTGTTGTGAAATAGGAAGCATATTCTAGATTTAATTTGGGATTGGAGATGTTTAATGTGAGTCTGGAAGGAGAGTTTACAGTCTAACCAGACACCTAGGTATTTGTAGTTGTCCACATATTCTAAGTCAGAACCGTCCAGAGTAGTGATGCTAGTCGGGCGGATGAGGGCAGCGATAGGTTGAAGAGCATTTAGTTTTACTAGCATATAAGAGCAGTTGGAGGCCACGGAAGGAGAGTTGTATGACATTGAAGCTCATTTGGAGGTTTGTTAACACAGTGTCCAAAGAAGGGCCAGGTGTATACAGAATGGTGTCGTCTGCGTAGAGGTGGATCAGAGAATCACCCGCAGCAAGAGCGACATCATTGATATATACAGAGAAAAGAGTCGGCCAGAGAATTGAACCCTGCGGTACCCCATAGAGACTGCCAGAGGTCTGGACAACAGGCCCTCCGATTTGACACACTGAACTCTGTCTGCAAAGTAGTTGGTGAAGCTGGGGAGGCAGTCATTTGAGAAACAAAGGTTGTTGAGTCTGCCGATAAGAATGTGGTGATTGACAGAGTCGAAAGCCTTGCCTTAACCTTTATCACTAGACACCTCATAGTGAGTTACAGGTAGGAATCAGCAATGAATCCCAATAATGAGACACCTCTGGGGAGGGGTGTCAACAACATTTAAAAAAAAATATATATACAGTGGGGAGAACAAGTATTTGATACACTGCCGATATTGCAGGTTTTCCTACTTATAAAGCATGTAGAGGTCTGTAATTTTTTATCATAGGTACACTTCAACTGTGAGTGAAGGAATCTGAAACAAAAATCCAGAAAATCACGTTGTATGATTTTTAAGTAATTAATTTGCATTTTATTGCATGACATAAGTATTCGATCACCTACCAACCAGTAAGAATTCTGGCTCTCACAGACCTGTTAGTTTTTCTTTAAGAAGCACTCCTGTTCTCCACTCATTACCTGTATTAACTGCACCTGTTTGAACTCGTTACCTGTACAAAAAGACACCTGTCCACACACACAATCAAACAGACTCCAACCTCTCCACAATGGCCAGGACCAGAGAGCTGTGTAAGGACATCAGTGATAAAATTGTAGACCTGCACAAGGCTGGGATGGGCTACAGGACAATAGGCAAGCAGCTTGGTGAGAAGGCAACAACTGTTGACGCAGAAGTTCAAGATGATGGTCAATCACCCTCTGTCTGGGGCTCCATGCAAGATCTCACCTCGTGGGGCATCAATGATCATGAGGAAGGTGAGGGATCAGCCCAGAACTACAAGGCAGGACCTGGTCAATGACCTGAAGAGAGCTGGGACCACAGTCTCAATGAAAACCATTAGTAACACACTATGCAGTCATGGATTAAAATCCTGCAGCGCACGCAAGGTCCCCCTGCTCAAGCCAGCGCATGTCCAGGCCCGTCTGAAGTTTGCCAATGACCATCTGGATGATCCAGAGGAGGAATGGGAGAAGGTCATGTGGTCTGATGAGACAAAAATAAAGCTTTTTGGTCTAAACTCCACTCGCCGTGTTTGGAGGAAGAAGAAGGATGAGTACAACCCCAAGAACACCATCCCAACCGTGAAGCACGGAGGTGGAAACATCATTTTTGGGGATGCTTTTCTGCAAAGGGGACATGACGACTGCACCGTATTGACGGGAGGATGGATGAGCCCATGTATTGCGAGATCTTGGCCGACAACCTCCTTCCCTCAGTAAGAGCATTGAAGATGGGTCATGGCTGGGTCTTCCAGCATGACAACGTCCCGAAACACACAGCCAGGGCAACTAAGGAGTGGCTCCGTAAGAAGCATCTCAAGGTCCTGGAGTGGCCTAGCCAGTCTCCTAGACCTGAACCCAATAGAAAATCTTTGGATGGAGCGGAAAGTCCGTATTGCCCAGCGACAGCCCCAAAACCTGACAGATCTGGAGAAGGTCTATATGGGCCAAAATCCCTGCTGCAGTGTGTGCAAACCTGGTCAAGAACTACAGGAAACGTATCTCTGTAATTGCAAACAAAGGTTTCTGTACCAAATATTAAGTTCTGCTTTTCTGATGTTTCAAATACTTATGTCATGCAATAAAATGCAAATTAATTACTTAAAAATCATACAATGTGATTTTCTGGATTTTTGTTTTAGATTCCGTCTCTCACAGTTGAAGTGTACCTATGATACAAATTACAGACCTCTACATGCTTTATAAGTAGGAAAACCTGCAAAATCGTCAGTGTATCAAATACTTCTTCTCCCCACTGTATAGTGTTTTATGATAAACCGTTTTTTTACAAATCCGTCAAGACACCAACTTAGACTTTACAGTGAAATGCTTTACTTACAAGCCCTTAACCAACAGTGCAGTTCAAGAAGAAGAAAACGTTTACCAAGTAGACTAAAATAAAAAGTAATAATAAAAAGTAACACAATGAGAATAACGAGGCTATATACAGGGGGCACTGGTACCGAGTCAGTGTGGAGGCTATATACAGGGGGCACCGGTACTGAGTCAGTGTGCGGGGGTACAGGCTAGTTGAGGTAATCTGTACATGGTGGGGGCGTAGTGACTATGCATAGGTAACAAACAACCAGCGAGTAGCAGCAGTGCACAAAATGGAGGGGGGTGGGGGGGGGGGGGGTCAATGTAAATTGTCTGGTGGCGATTTCATGAATTGTTCAGCAGTCTTATGTCTTGGGGGAAGAAGCTGTTGAGGAGGCTTTTGGTCCTAGACTTGGTGCTCCGGTACCACTTGCCGTGCAGTAGCAGAGAAAACAGTTTATAACTTGAGTGACTGGAGTCTCTGACAATGTTGTGGGCTTTCCTCTGACACCGCCTATTATATAGGTCCTGGATGGCAGGAAGCTTGGCCACAGTGATGTACTGGGCCGTTCGCACTACCCTCTGTAGCGCCGAGCAGTTGCCATACCAGGTGGTGATGCAACCGGTCAGGATGCTCTCGATGGTGCAGCTGTATTACCTTTTGAGGATCTGGGGACCCATGCCAAATCTTTTCAGTCTCCTGAGGGGGAAAAGGTTTTGTTGTGCTCTCTTCATGACTGTCTTGGTATATTCCCACCTGGGTGATTGAAAGATGAACTGAGGTCCACACTCCAGTCCAGATGATGGTGGTAATGCACCTTAAAGTTGGTTTCCAACCGCCATATTTAGTCCAAAGAAAAAGAAGCCGAAAGGAAGGTGAAATTACGAGAAACGAATTTGGTTTACCGTTTGGGGTATTGCAACTGGTTACTTATTTTGATGTGATATGAAAGTATTGTGTGAAATTATTCTCAATTGATATGAAAGTGCAGCGATTTATGTTTCTAGAAATGTATCGCAATTGAGAATGGATTCACATTTAGATGGAATATGTGACTATTTTAGCTGCAGAGCCAGTCTACCTCTGAAAATAACATACAGTCCTTGGACCTTGAGGAGTAACGGGGGCAGCAATCAGCAGTAGAAACAATAACAAAGCGTACTCCCTGCCTGTTTCGGTAAAAAGCATATTGGGCTAAGCTAATAGGAGATATTGAGGACTACAGTATTTCAGGCATTGTCATTGGATGCATTTGATCAATTGTTAACGTTTTGTTGATGGTCCACTCTTGATGTTCTACACGTTACAGTGTAGCTTCAGCCATTCCTACAGAACAACATTAAAGTGTAGAACCCCTTTACTGCATATTGGTTCAACGACTGCAGAGACGGTACTTACTGGTGTTAAACAGATCTCCAACCTCCTCTTCTTTCACACCAAAAACTGCATCCTCCTCTTTCTCATCCTCCTCTTCTTTCACTGTAACATCCTCCTCCTCTTTCACTCTGAACGCATCTTCCTCTTCTTTCACTGAAACGTCTTTCTCTTCTTCTTTCACTGTAACAGCCTCACCCTCTACTTCTTGTTTTACTGTGACCTCCTCCTCTTTCACAAGAGCTTCTTTCTCCGTCCAGCAGACCGCCTCTTCTTTAACAGGAGGTGGGATGTTTAGGGAGCTCATGGTCGGGGATGTTAGCTAGCTAGCTATCTAGCTATCATTAGCGACTAGGCTAGTGCTAACTAAACCAGCCAGCTACTATAGCTGACTAATACAAAATAACGTAATATTAAATTAAATAGGTTAACAAGTTGATACGACAGAAGTGTGTCGAAAACACAGTAGCTAATATACACCGAAAGCGTATAAATAGCTTGAATCTTTCGGCTGTGTTGGCTAGCAAGCTACCGAGGTGGTTGACGAGCTGTTTATGAAGAACCGTCCACTAGGTTATACGTCACGCTGGCAGCATCGCCTGAAAGACGCACATCGCCGTCTGCTGACTGGAGGGGAAATGCAGTTGAGGATCATATTTTATTTTTCGACAAAAGATTATTTTAAATGGATTTAATTAAATAATACTATTATATTGAGACATACAAAGACAGGAATGTGTTGATTGATTAGTGAGAATAAAAAATGTTTACCACAGCATATTTAAGGCAGTTTCATTAAGTTATACTACATCTAAATAAGTAGCTAGCTACTGTAGGTCTATACTGCTCCTACACGGTGTAACAATACATCATGTAGATGTATATAATGAACAGACTAGGTCTATACTGCTCCTACATGGTGTAACAATACATCATGTAGATGTATATAATGAACAGACTAGGTCTATACTGCTCCTACATGGTGTAACAATACATCATGTAGATGTATATAATGAACAGACTAGGTCTATACTGCTCCTACATGGTGTAACAATACATCATGTAGATGTATATAATGAACAGACTAGGTCTATACTAGTCTGGTCTAGGTCTATACTGCTCCTACATGGTGTAACAATACATCATGTATATAATGAACAGACTAGGTCTATACTAGTCTGGTCTAGGTCTATACTGCTCCTACATGGTGTAACAATACATCATGTATATAATGAACAGACTAGGTCTATACTAGTCTGGTCTAGGTCTATACTGCTCCTACATGGTGTAACAATACATCATGTATGTAATGAACAGACTAGGTCTATACTGCTGCTACATTTTTAGTATTATAATTTTATATTTACTTAACCTTTATTTAACCAGGTCGGCCAGTTGAGAACAAGTTCTCATTTACAACTTAATTTGGGAACGAAAGTTTTACAAAGTGAAAACAGCACCCCCTATTGAGAAAAGGTTAATGAACAGTCCAGCAGGCATCAGCTATGTAGCCCAGTGATCATAGGGTCCAGTGAACAGCAATATATGAACCAGGGAAGCCGTTAGGTAGTCGTTACTATGCTAGCCGGGAGCCGCGCCTGGGTCGAGGCTAACTAGTGCTAGCTTCGGGACAAGGGTGTCACCGACGTCTGGCAAAGGCCGGTTGAGGGCACATCTGACGGAATTGCGTTGGCAGACCAGTCGTGATGGATCGGCGGTGCTCCGTGTCGACAAAGGGTCCAGGCCAACTGGCAAAAGAGGTATTGTAGCTGGAGTAATTTTGTTTGCTAGCCGGGAGATGCACCTGGCTCGAGGCTAACTGGTGCTAGCTTCGGGACAAGGGTGTTAGCCACTGTAGCCAATCCGGTGCAAAGGTCCAGAACTTACGGCAGGAATCCGGTGATGTAGAGGCTTCTAGTCGTCTTAGTGAAGAGTCTGGGAGGCATCAGCTGTGTAGCCGAGTGATCATAGGGTCCACTAAGCAGGCCGGGAGATGGGCCTGGCTCAAGGCTAGCTTCGGGGCTGGGCCATTCGGTAGCAGCTAGCCAGCTGCGATTATCCGGTGTAATGGTCCAGAGCTTACGGCAGGAATACGGTGATGTAGTGGAGAAAAACAGTCCGATATGCTCAGGGTTGATATCGCGCTGTGCAGACTGGCAGGTGTTATCCAGGCTAAAAGCGGCTGGTGTCTGAGCTAAAAAGGTAAAGGCCGCTAGCAGTGGCTAACAATGACTAAATAGCTAGTAGCTAATTAGCTGGTTAGCTTCTGATGGCTAGCTGCTGATGGAGGTTCTAGCTATAAGGTCTAAAAAAAAAAAAAATGCTGATCCGTATCATAATGGGTGAGGCGGGTTGCCGGAAGGTATATTTAATTTAAAAATGGAAAAAGATTTAAATATATTGCAATATATACAAAAAAAGACGAAAAATACATACCATTTACAACAAACAGGTCTTAATGCTACACCACCTTGGATTACAAGATGACTCAGTTAAAAACCATTGGATTTAGCAAACTCTGAAATGATTTAGTATTTCTGTGCCCATGAAAACTGTTGCATTTCAGAATACAAAAAAACTGTCCCACAGCAAGATCCAGTATTTAAGTTGAAGTTCATCATATGACAAGTGTAACGTTATGACTATAACTACTGTTCCCTGAAGGAGGGAAACTAGGTACAACATACTATTAAATCCACGCCTCGCTGGAAGCACCACCGTCCACAGGTGATGAGAGTGAGGCTTGGATTTATTCCTTAAAATGTAATGCCGCTCTTCACCAGCCCAGGAAAGGGCAGGGCCAAACAGGTGTTGAACCTCGATTCCCTCCTTAAGGGAAGAGTAATTATAATCAAAGTTACACTCCCTTTCAGTTGGTCAACTTCGGAACAACATACTATGGGGAAATACAATCATTCCCCAGCCGACCCAAACGGATACTAAATGAAACGTCCCCTGGCAGACCACCCAGACCTGACCCCGCAAGATGCGTCAGTTGTCAATTTATTCATTGTCTTTTGTTTGAAACACTCCTGTCAATGTTGAGTAAGGACGCACACCTGATTACCCATATAGTAGTAGGACTAGTCTACCTGGTTACACATATAGGAAGTAGGACTAGTCTACCTGGTTACACATATAGGAAGTAGGACTAGTCTACCTGGTTACACATATAGGAAGTAGGACTAGTCTACCTGGTTACACATATAGAAGTAGGACTAGTCTACCTGGTTACACATATAGGAAGTAGGACTAGTCTACCTGGTGACACATATAGAAGTAGGACTAGTCTACCTGGTTACCCATATAGTAGTAGGACTAGTCTACCTGGTTACACATATAGAAGTAGGACTAGTCTACCTGGCCGGCACACAAATGTAGGCCTATAAATGTGCCCATTTGGGGATGTCTGATAGTATTTCTGATTGTCTTAACGCTGAACCACTAATGAGTTGTGGAGCTTCTCAAAGGAATTTCTTCTTCACATCCAAACAGCAAGTAAACAAAGTCTAATCACAATCAATTGCGAATGACAATAGTTCCTTAAAGTATTTTTGTAAAATATTTCCAGCTCTCACCATTTCGATAAACACACGGCATAAAAGGGAAAATGTAATGCTCTGATCCAGTGGAAATGTCATAAAATACCTGATTACTGTCAAGAACTGTCAAGAACTCACTGGAGCATGAACCTGAGGGCCTAGAATATTTTATACAATGTTGCAAGCTTGCTATCCGAGTTTCCTGACCCAGTTGATAGTTGATACAATGTTTCAAGTTTGTAGTAGACAGGCCATTTGCAGCCAATGTGATTTCTAGGATATTTATTTTTATCAGGATATTTTCTACCTGCAGAATGCAATGTTTTCATTTGTTGGCTTTATGTAGGCTATTTTTTTACATAGTTGGCAATGGCAATAAAAGTTATTTAGATTTGTATAATTTTCATTTAGATAGATTGTAGATTAATCACAGACAATAATTTTGAGATACTATTATAAATTAAATGAAACTGTTCCAGTAAAATGTGCATATGAAAATCATAACTGGCACGCAGATTGGTAGAAATGGTCAGATAAATTGGCACTCCAACTGGAAAAGGTTGCAGACTGATGGTGTAGTCAATTACTAGTCTATTAGTCTATCTATCTGTAGTCTATTAGTCTATTACTGAAAACTTCAGGAGCAAAACGGCAGAATTTACGAAGTCCAGCAACGGAGGGGGGACTCCCTCTGGTCGGGTTGTGTTGACGACCGGCTCCCTCTGGTCGGGTTGTGTTGACGACCGGCTCCCTCTGGTCGGGTTGTGTTGACGACCGGCTCCCTCTGGTCGGGTTGTGTTGACGACCGGCTCCCTCTGGTCGGGTTGTGTTGACGACCGGCTCCCTCTGGTCGGGTTGTGTTGACGACCGGCTCCCTCTGGTCGGGTTGTGTTGACGACCGGCTCCCTCTGGTCGGGTTGTGTTGACGACCGGCTCCCTCTGGTCGGGTTGTGTTGACGAGCGGCTCCCTCTGGTTATGACTTCGAGTCATTTGTGTGTCTTAATTATTTGATCCAACAGAATGCTTAAAGCATCAGACAAGTTCAGTACGTATATTTGATTTTATAAAAACACATGGGGCGATTGGTAGAAAGAACAGATGACTCTTGGTTGACCAAGATGTATTTTAGTTGGGGACAGCACTAGAACATGATTTTGGGGCTCCCGAGTGGCGCAGCGGACACTGCATCTCAGTGCTTGAGGCGCCACTACAGACACCCTGGATCAAATCCAGGCTGTATCACAACCGGCCGTGATTGGGAGTCCCATAGGGCGGCGCACAATTGGCCCAGCATCGTCCGGTGTAGGCAGTCATTGTAAATAAGAATTTGTTCTTAACTGACTTAACTGACTTAACTGAAATAAGGGTTACATTTAAATAAATTTAAAAAACAGTGTTTCATGATAAACCATTTTTTACAAATCCGTCAAGGCACCAACTTTGAGAAGGATTTAAAACAAAGGTTTCAAACCAATTCATGAAGGTAATTGCTTCTAGGTATGTCTTGCCTTTAATGTAAAGGCATGACAAAAAATTGGCTGAATATTATACAATGACTTATCAACAGCTCTAATAATTTGCCTTCACAGGAATTCTTCACTGGCAATTCTAGAATATACTATATAGCCTAGAAACCTGGTTAAACTATCACTATGACATAATGGATGAATTCTAGAATATACTATATATCCTAGAAACCTGGTTAAACTATCACTATGACATCATGGATGAATTCTAGAATATACTATATATCCTAGAAATCTGGTTAAACTATCATTATGACATCATGGATGGCCAGTCCTTGTATTCATAGTGTAGTGAATTCAGGGGGTTGCCCTGAGCTGGACTCAAACCTGGGTCCAGCGACTGTCAAGCCAACACCTTATAACTGTTACACCAAGATGTCTGAACTTCTTGACGTGTTCGCTAGGTGTTGAGTTAGGGTTGCTACAATAGCTTTCTCTATGAATTTGAGAGTGGTTACATTTCTCCAGCCCCATCCCTCAGCTGTTTACCAAACCAAGACTCTTGGCAGCCATTTTGTTGCTGTTTAAATACTAGGTTGTCCCTTTAAAAAAGCCACACATCAATCAACCAATCTGAAGTTGAAACAATAACAAAGCAGTCATTCCACAACTGTTTTGGTAATAAGATGATGATGGGCCTGGAGACATTTAACTACTCTCAAATTCATAGACAGACCTATGGATGAAAGGACTGACCATCCATGATATCAACATTATAGTTAACCATGTTGAGGCTGTTGATTTACATTGTTTCTAAACATTGGAGTAAAAAAAGCTTATTTGGGGTTCTGATGGGGTACAACAGTTTAACTAAGCTCATGAGGCATGTGTTATATTCATCAAAAATCAATGGCTATAAATAATCATTTAAAAGTCAAAATATGGATGTAGCAATTGCCGATTTCCCCTTTAACACCAAAAATCAGTTCAACAACTGCAGAGTTTGTACCTCTGTTTTTAAGACAGTACTTACCAGTGGTAATCACGGCCCGGTTTCTCAAAACCATCTTATGGCTAAGTTCATCTTTAGAACCACTGGATGCCTTAAATTGCGTTTGGGAAATCGGGCCCAGATATCCAGTTTCCTCCTCCTCTTCTTCCGATGAGACCGTAATCTCCCCATCCTCCGCTTTCACTTCAAAAACTGAATCCTCCTCATCTTTTACTGTCACACCCTCCTCCTCTTTCACTGTAACGTCTTCCTCTTCTTCTTTCCCTGTAACAGCCTCACCCTCTACTTGTTTTTGTATTGTAACATCCTTCTCTTCCTCCTCCTCTTTGATGAGAGCTTCTTTCTCCGTCCAACAGACCGTCTCTTCTTCAGCAGGAAGAGAGTCATTTAGTGAACTCATGGTCGGAGATGTTAGCTAGCTAGGCTAATGCTAACTTAACCAGTCCGCTAGCTGAATAATAACAACAGCACCGTAAATATGAAATTAAATAGGATAACTAACTAACTAGACGACAGACAAGGGTTTAAAATACAGTGGCTAATATACACTAAAGCGTCTAAAGAGCTTTATGGGTTCGGCTATTTTGGCTAGCAAGCTACCGAGGTGGCGGACTAACTGTTGCTGCTGCTGAAAGAAGCGTTCCGTCCACTAGATTATACGTCACACTAACAGCATTGCGTTCCGTCCACTAGATTATACGTCACACTAACAGCATTGCCTTAAAATCGCCCACCGCCATCAGCTGACTGCAGTGGGTAACGCTCAGTCTGAACCTCTGACTGCGATGGAGATGTGCGACTTTAAGACAATGACGCTAGTGTGACGTAAAATATATATTATAATGTTCAGACAAAAAGTTAGTGTAGGAAGCATGAGTTTTTACTCACCAGTGTAACAATACAGTGTGGTTAAAGACTTAGTAACTTAGTTATGTTCACGATCTGGTTCCCTATAAGCACAACCAGTTGTGTTTTTGAATGATCACATATGTATTAATTTATTTCGGGAATCTGGGTAATCCTCAGCAGATTTATGGAGAATTGCTGTGGGTGAGTTCAAAATGGAATAGTCCCGGGATAGAAATATAAAAAGTTGACATTACATCATAAAATCCACGTTTTAAATCATACATTAGCAATTTATGTTTTAGTAACTACTGTTGTTGGTTTGGTGTCAAGTAAGCCTCTCTTTATATGTTATTTGCCAAATCTCAGTTTTCCATGTGGGTTTTATGCTAAAGTTCCCTCTTTCAAATTGGTATCTAACTGGAAAATGCATCTTCTTTAGGAGTGCTATTTATATCCTGTCGACTACTGATCATTCATCCACACTGTGTGTCTCATCAATGCAGGTCATTTATGACAAATGTATAGAGTATATGTTTTATAAATTCATGAACACCAGCCAGTTCATCAGCCCGGTTTTGTTAGTTTAGGTGTGTTATACTTCTTAACCACCAGAGGGGGACATTTAGTCATTTTCCAGGTTAATTTGATATATTTTGATACTAAAATGGATGACAGTTTATTCTGATGTAGTGAATATGAGACACATGGAAACAATTGATTCATTTATAATAGTAAATTATGAATTAGTTGGAATTGTTAAATCCACTATACGATCACAATGACTTTGATAGACATTTCAATTGTTTTTTTGTTAGTATATTATAGGGCAGATTAATGGAGAATTGCTGTGGGAGTGCTATTTATATCCCGTCACTACTGATCATTCATCCATACTGTGTGTGTCCCATCATTGCAGCTTTGGAAATAAATGAACTATCCATCCATTGCTCCTTCCTGTGTTGACTCACTGACTTGAGAGACCAGGAAGGTCACACTAGCTCGATAGGTTGATATCTAGCTCAAGCGTCACCTCATGCTTTTCATTAACTGTGTGGTTGTGTTATCTAGTGGGAACCTGTTAGCACGGTGGGCTCTGGTGCATTCTTGCCGTGGGCTCAAGACGACAGAGGAAATCAACCTGCTTGCTCCTTTTTGTTTTGTCAACTTTTCGATATGGATGTTAATCAGCTCACTGGTCAAGATAACAACACAACAACGGTAGCACGCGCTGTAACGTGTTACATTTGATACCGGAGCTACGAGGCATGCGCTGAAATCGCTTAGCAGTAAACTTCAAAGCAGTGTGTCACTTTATCAGCAGTGATCAATGAAGTTTGAAGCTTCATTTCGTCCCTAATCTTTTGATATGCAAACACGTTCAACACACATCATGTTTTAGTTGGGTTCTAACTGGTCTCCGGTAGTTGGGCTCCAGCTCACTGACCATAGTCACTACTTTTCAGCATGTTTTCTGTGAATTAGACTACGGGAGTTTTGTAACATTTTCCACCTTGGCTTATTGCTAGCACGCTGACTGACTTCTGGAATCTATCTATTTTGGATGTGGGGGATTTTCCCTCATTCTGTATGTTGCTGCTCTTTTGACCTGCAGTTAATGTTAGCTGGCTGGCTAAGATAACTGCATATAGCTAATGTTAGCTGGCTAAGATAACTGCATATAGCTAATGTTAGCTGGCTGGCTAAGATAACTGCATATAGCTAACGTTAGCTGGCTGGCTAAGATAACTGCATATAGCTAATGTTAGCTGGCTGGCTAAGATAACTGCATATAGCTAATGTTAGCTGGCTAAGATAACTGCATATAGCTAATGTTAGCTGGCTGGCTAAGATAACTGCATATAGCTAACGTTAGCTGGTTGGCGTGCATATAGCTAATGTTAGCTGGCTGGCTAAGATAACTGCATATAGTTAACATTCTTTGATTGGTTAGATGGCGTTATGTATTTCCAAAACTGTGGTTTACTTTAATCACTCAAATCATGAGTTCAAATTATTGGTTTAATTTAAAGTTATACATTTTAAGTTATTTCTGTTGTAGTTTACATCATAGGGAATAGGCTGGTCCTCCATATTACATCACACCTTACTTTGGCATTCTTCTGATTTCTGATTGGTTTAAGACAGACAGACAGACAGACAGACAGACAGACAGTGTGTTATAACAGAGTGATCTCACTAGGTGACAAGGTGAGTCTCTTCTCCCTGACCTGGTGGTTATAATGACCTGGTGGTAATAATGACCTGGTGGTAATAATGACCTGGTGGTTATAATGACCTGGTGGTTATAATGACCTGGTGGTAATAATGACCTGGTGGTTATAATGACCTGGTGGTTATAATGACCTGGCGGTAATAAAGACCTGGTGGGACTAATGACCTGGTGGTTATAATGACCTGGTGGTTATAATGACCTGGTGGTAATCATGACTTGGTGGTTATAATGACCTGGTGGTTCTAATGACCTGGTGGTTATAATGACCTGGTGGTAATAATGACTTGGTGGTTATAATGACCTGGTGGTTATAATGACCTGGTGCTTATAATGACCTGGTGCTTATAATGACCTGGTGGTTATAATTGTTACGCACGCCTCTATAAAGAAGGAACGCAACTCCCTGCTGCAACTCAACTCTCCGTGAAGCGAAAGAGGTATGGACATGAGCAATTGATAATGTGGGAAAAAAGCTGACACTTGTACATTATCAATTGCAATTTGTTCAAAGGAATAAGAAATTGCTTTAATGATGTGCACAAGTGACTAGATGATTTGGAATTTGTACAAGTAGTATCAAGAATTACACTTTTGATCTAAGAAATGCACCAAAGCGACTGAGGAAAACTGTAATCCCTTTCCCAGTGGAATACAACCTAACAGACAAGAAGCCATTCTTCACAAAACAGTATGAATACAAACAATGGCAGGGCTGATTTGTGATGAAGAGGGTATGGGCCATTAAAAAAGCCATCACCTACAGAGAGATGAACCTGGAGAAGAGTCCCCTAAGCAAGGTGGTCATTGTGCTCTGTTCACAAACATAAACACACCCCACAGAGCCCCTGGACAACAGCACAATTAGACCCAACCAAATCATGAGAAAACAAAAAGATAATTACTTGACACATTGGAAAGAATTAACAAAAAAACAGAGAAAACTAGAATGCTATTTGGCCCTAAACAGAGAGTACACAGTGGCAGAATACCTGACCACTGTGACTGACCCAAACTTAAGGAAAGCTTTGACTATGTACAGACTCAGTGAGCATAAATGTCAAATGTGTGATTTCATGAACTGGTACATACAAGAAAACCAGGTTTTAAAGTTCTGTTCAATAGCCATCCCATTATTACAAAACATTTGAAAGGCTAAGTCTATCATCTCCTGAGAAGTGGTAACTATTCACATGAACTTTTCAAAGAGGTTTGGTGCCCCCTGGTGGCTGAACCCGAGATCAATGAGAGATCTTGTCAGAAACAATGACAGAGTCCCACTTCTCTGTCATTGCACAAACTAGAGAGGGGGAAAAATGTGTGAAAATCAATACAGATAATCCTTTAAAATGTGGGACATTTAGCCCACCGGGAAGTATTTTTAATCATCATTTGAATATTTCGGCAATTGGTCGAAAAAGTGACAGAGTGCCACCTCCGTGCACCTGGTATTATTTTGGGTTACCAGGCACGATTTTCAAAAGTGTCTTAAATGCTTTTTAGGGGGCATACAGACCTGCCCGCTATGGGAACACCATACTACGGCCCCAAGTCAATGGGGGCCGGCCTGAGGGATTTATGGAGGTTTTAAAAAGATTCTGGCCTGATCCGTCCGTGCACCTGGTATTATTTTGGGTTACCAGGCACAATTTTTTTAAATTAGCAAAACACTGTATTTAACCCACTGTAGCACTGTCCCCCTTAGCAAGCAATGGACCCCAGCAACCCAATGAAGCCATTAAGAACCATATTCAAAAATACACCTGGTAACCTGTTCAATCACCAGGCGCACGGCTCAACAAAGTTGAGTGTGAACTTCTGTGTGGACTTAGAAATTTTTTGTCTGGGAAAAAAATATATATAAATAAAATAAAATTGCAGCTGTCTTTGATATGCTCAAAACGAACTAACTGCTATCTTGAAATGTTGAAAAAGTGTTTTTAAATAATTATCCTATCATTTGAAAATTAGTTGAAAGGCTAAGGGAATCATCTCCTGAGAGGAGGTTGGAGATGATTCTCTTAGCCTTTCAACTAATTTGCAAATGCCTATTTTAAAAGGATGGCTATTTAAAAACACTTTTTCAACATTTCAAGATAGCAGTTAGTTCAGTTTGATGTAAATAAAGACAGCTGCAACTTTATTTTATTCATTTTCAGTTTTTGGTAAAAAAAATACTTTTGAAAATGAGTAAAATAAAGATGCAGCTATCATATTTTAGTCAGAATGTGGTACACCTGTGCTGGCTTGTCCATCTCGTTAGTCAGAATGTGTTACACCTGTGCTGGCTTGTCCATCTCGTTAGTCAGAATGTGTTACACCTGTGCTGGCTTGTCCATCTCGTTAGTCAGTATGTGTTACACCTGTGCTGGCTTGTCCATCTCGTTAGGGTTGGATGTTGCATCCAATTGTTAATATTTTAATCAATGGCATTTCCATAGGATGCTCATTAGTCGTTCAGTTGTTAGTCTTCTGTTTGTTATCCTCTTATGTTTGTGTACTAAATATATCTGTTTATTTTCATTGTTTTTTCCTGTGAAGCCATTGTGTTGCATCCATGTCTGAAATGTGCTGTATAAATAAAGCTTGATTTGATTTGAACATATTGAAAAACAAATGAACCCAATGACTGACCAATCAGACTCTTGCAAAACCAATTAACAAAATATGTGCAAAAGCAACACATATCTTGGTCCATCTTAGTATGAAAAACAGTATGAATTCAGTATATCTTCCACTATGTCAAAATAGTGCATGGTATGTACGTTTACTATCACTTTTCAACCAACCTAGTTAATTTGTTAAAAAATGCATTTAAAAAAAAATCAACAATACTTCAAAGGATTCAACTACTGAAAACTATAATGTGAAATGGAAGTTGTTTTCTGTTGTTAGTGAGCATTCTCTTAAGGTGTTAGTTAGTCTTTGGTTTTTCCATTTATGTTTTGAGGTTGGACTTTAGCACGTATAGCTAGTTAGTACGTAGGACGCACTGATTGGTGTCACCTCGTTAGTCAGTATGTGTTACACCTGTGTTGGCTTGTCCATCTCGTTAGTGGGAAGGTGTTTCACCTGAGCTGGTCCAGGTTCTATTTAAGAGTGTCTGGCCCAGTGCTCCAGTTGTCTTGATAGATGTGGAGAGTCAACACCTTTAGTTGCTCCACCTTTTTGGTTTGCTTCCTGTCTTTAAGTTTGCTGTGGGTTTTTCTTTTGTTTGCCTCTTCTTGGGCAGATTTAGTGGGTCTCATGGTTGGTGTCTTTTTGGTCCCAGTTGTTGTTACTAGTCAACTTTCAGTCGACACCCCCATAGTGTCTTTGAGAACCCCTCCTAAAAAACAAGCTTATATTTTGGGTTGGATATTGCATCCAATTAGTGTTTTAATCAATGGCATTTCCTTAGAATGCTCATTGGTCTTTCAGTTGTTAATCTTCTGTTTTTTTTATCCTGTTATTTTTGTGTAATAAGTATTTCTGTTTATTTTCATTGTTTTCTCCTGTGAAGCCATTGTGTTGCATCCATGTCTGAAATGTGCTGTATAAATAAAGCTTGATTTGATTTCAACAAATGAACCCAATGACTGACCAATCAACAGACCCTCCATCTTAGTATGAAACACAGTATCAATCCCACTTTTCCAGCCTGCTGAAGGCATGGTGGAGTGGTAAACACCACCCCCGGCACTACCAGGGGCTTGAGGTGGTCTCCCACAGCTCTGCTTATGTCATGTTCTGTGGCCTTGCAGTTCCATTTCTTGACTGCCCCTGCAACACAGAAAGAAACATATTTAGTCATATTATATAAAACACTCAAAGTAATGGATATGGAGCATCTATGGCCTCAGTTACACCTGGCACCTAAATGTGACTTCTGTCATCTGATCACTCCAAGCTGAATTAGGTTCAGATCTACCAGGATGGGCCTTTGACAGTCTGGACGCAGTCAGGCCACTGAATATAAATAAGCAATGTAAAGAGATGGGGTGAATGAGTGGGGAAAAGTACATTCTATACAAATGACCTTCATAATAACAATCAACTAATGTGTGTGCCTGAGGGGAAATTAACTTTCCTACTACCAAAATGGGTGAGAAATTACACCAAAACCAGTGGACAATTTGCACTGCTACTGAAAAACATCACAGCATGATGTTGCCATGACCACCGCTTCACCGGGATGGTACCGATTTTCTCCAGACATGACACATGACATTCAGGCCAAAGAGTTGGTTTAATCAGACCAGAGAATCTTGTTTCTCATGGTTAGAGTCCTTTAGGTGCCTTTTGGGGGCTAAGCGGGCTGTCATGTGCCTTTTACTGAGGAGTAGCTTCCGTCTGGTCTCTACCATAAAGGCCGGATTTGTTGGAGTACTGCAGAGATGATTGTCCTTCTGGAAGGTTTTCCCATCTCCACAGAGGAACTCTGGAGCTCTGTCAGAGTGACCATCGAGTTTTTGGTCACCTCCTTGACCAAGGCCCTTCTCCCCCGATTTCTCCGTTTGGCCCGGGCAGCCAGCTCTAGGAAGAGTAATGGTGGTTCCTAACTTATTCCATTTAAGAATGAGGGCGTACACTGTGTTCTTGGGGACCTTCAATGCTGCATACATTTTTTGGTACCTTTTCTCCAGATCTGTACCTCAACACATTCTTGTCTCAGAGCTCTAAGGACAATTCCTTTGACCTCATGGCTTGGTTTTTTCTTGTGAGATACTTGTCATTAGAATCTTCTGAGCAAGGGATTGGTAACTTGGTACCAGAGAGGGGAGAGGTCAGGTTTGTCTTCATAAGTCAATGTATATGTTAAACCATGTGGTGCTAAGTAGAATATCAGAAGGGGAGGAGGACAGTTGTTTTCTTATAGGAACGTTGTTTTCTTATGGGAACATGTCTGTAACTATTCCTAAACCATGTGACGGGATGGAGTTATTAATTGGGGAACCAGTTAGTTATCTCATACAATGTCTGTACGCCAGTCACTCCCTACTTTTCTCATAGGGGGAAGGAGTTTGGCAGTGTTTGGAACCATTGTATTTCCCCTCTGAGGTTGCCCTTATCTTGACCTAGTATTTGACCTAAGAGGCTCACTGTCTGATTTTGAGTTTGTCCAGGTTTGGGAGTATCTAGAAATGACAATTGATATATGCCATTGGATGAGGTAATGTTTTGGTAGACAGTGAAGTATCAAGCATGAGATTTAAACCTTGTCTTGGGAGATCAAACTGAACGATGATTTATAGCTGATGCTGTCTAGCGATAGGATACTCCTCTTTCGGGTAAAGGATTCTTTGTAAGTTGAGAGGGGTGTATCTTGGCTATAAATTAAACTAAGAATTGTTTTGTAAGCACTCTCAGAGAATTCATTTATAGACACTGAATTGATCTGAGAGTCAAAAAAGGGCTTTGGTGAAGCTTGTATATATATTAAAGATGGAATATATAATTTAACTCTGACTTGTGTGTGGTTGGCTCTCTCTCTCTTTATTGAGTAATACAGGAAATTACCACGACACATGCACTGTAAACTGTGGGACTTTATATAGACAGGTGTGTGCCTCTCCAAATCATGTCTAATCGATTGAATTTACCACAAGTGGACTCCAATCAAGCTGGAGAAACATCTCAAGGATGATCAATGGAATCAGGATGCATCTGAGCTCCATTTCGAGTCTCATAGCAAAGGGTCTGAATACTTTTGCCAGAATGTTTACAAACCTGTTTTTGGTTTGTCATTATGGGGTATTGTGATGTCATTATGGGGTATTGTGATGTCATTATGGGGTATTGTGATGTCATTATGGGGTATTGTGTGTAGATTGACGAGGGGAAAAATATTCAATTTTAGAATAAGGCTGTAAAGTAACTGAATGTGGAAAAAGTGAAGGGGTCTGAATACTTAACGAATGCACTGTATACCACTGGCAGAGTCTTCTACCACTGGCAGAGTTTTCTACCTCTGGGAGAGTTTTCTACCTCTGGGAGAGTTTTCTACCTCTGGGAGAGTTTTCTACCACTGGCAGATTTTTCTACCACTGGCAGAGTTTTCTACCACTGGCAGAGTTTTCTACCACTGGCAGAGTTTTCTACCTCTGGCAGAGTTTTCTACCGCTGGCAGAGTTTTCTACCTCTGGCAGAGTGCAGAGTTTTTTACCTCTGGCAGAGTTTTCTACCACTGGCAGAGTTTTCTACCTCTGGCAGAGTTTTCTACCGCTGGCAGAGTTTTCTACCGCTGGCAGAGTTTTCTACCTCTAGGAGAGTGCAGAGTTTTCTACCTCTGGCAGAGTTTTCTACCACTGGCAGAGTTTTCTACCTCTGGCAGAGTTTTCTACCTCTGGCAGAGTTTTCTACCTCTGGCAGAGTGCAGAGTTTTCTACCTCTGGCAGAGTGCAGAGTTTTCTACCTCTGGCAGAGTTTTCTACCGCTGGCAGAGTTTTCTACCTCTGGCAGAGTTTTCTACCTCTGGCAGAGTTTTCTACCGCTGGCAGAGTTTTCTACCTCTGGCAGAGTGCAGAGTTTTCTACCTCTGGGAGAGTGCAGAGTTTTCTACCTCTGGCAGAGTGCAGAGTTTTCTACCTCTGGCAGAGTTTTCTACCGCTGGCAGAGTTTTCTACCTCTGGCAGAGTTTTCTACCGCTGGCAGAGTTTTCTACCTCTGGCAGAGTTTTCTACCGCTGGCAGAGTTTTCTACCGCTGGCAGAGTTTTCTACCACTGGCAGAGTTTTCTACCATTGGAAGTTTTGTACACAGTCACGTGATACGTGGTATAGAAATGTCCAATCTTAGGAGAGTACATGGGAGGCACTATACTGTGTGTCTGCAGGTGTCTATCTGGTCAAAACCACTGATACAGGTGCCCCTCCACCCTCTGGTGGGATGAATCATGTCTACAGAGAAACCTAGATTCAAATACTTAGATTTGTGTGTATTGGGTTGTGAAATTGTTAGATATTACTTGTTAGATATTACTGCACTGTCGGAGCTAGAACCACAAGCATTTCACTACACCCGCAATAACATCTGCTAAACACGTGTATGTGACCAATAAAATGTGATTTGATTTTGATTTGAAATAAATTTCCTATTTATCAAAGGTGCTTTTGGCTGGGGTCAAAATGACTCCAAAGGATTTGAATTTGTTAAAAGTCCATTTTGATACAGAAACACTAAACCATGATTTAGATTTATTAACAACCATTTGATTGTGGGTGTAAAGCTTGTTTTAAATTCTCACTCATTAAACACGAATCAATCAACACATGCTTCTCTTTGAACGACTTTATATAATATTAAACTTTTATGAAATAAATAAAAATAAACGTTTGGTTCCTCAACTGCGTTTCTCACTCCAGTCAGCAGATGGCGATGTGCGTCTTTTAGGTTCAGGCGATGCTGCCAGTGTGACGTATAATCTAGTGGACGGGACGCTCCTTCAACAACAACAGCTAGTCAGACACCTCGGTAGCTTTCTAGCAAACATAGCTACAACATTCACCCTCTTTACACTCTTTTGGTGTATATTAGTCGCTGTGTATTAAACACACTTCTGTTGTCTGTACTTGTTGGCCCATTTAATTATATATTTACGTTATTTGTCAGCTAATTGGTTGCTAAGTTAGCTTAGAACTAAGCTAGTCGCTAATGCTAGCTAGCGAACATCCCCGATCATGAGTTCACTAAGCTACTCTCCTCCTGCTACAGAAGAGGAGGTCTGCTGGACGGAGAAAGAAGCTTTCGTGAAAGAGGAGGACGAAGAGGAGGCTGTTACAATACAAAAACAAGTAGAGAGTGAGGCTGTTACGGTGAAAGAAGAAGAGAAAGACGTTACAGTGAAAGGAGAGGAAGACGCGTTCAGAGTGAAAGAAGAGGAGGATGTTACAGTAAAAGAAGAGGAAGATGCAGTTTTTGGAGTGAAAGAGGAGGAGGAAATGACTGTCACATTGGAGGAAGAAGAGGAGGTTGGAGATCTGTTTAACACCAGTAAGTACCGTCTCTGCAGTCGTTGAACCAATATGCAGTAAAGGGGTTCTACACTTTAATGTTGTTCTGTAGAAATGGCTGAAGCTACACTGTAACGTGTAGAACATCAAGAGTGGACCATCAACAAAACGTTAACAATTGATCAAACGCATCTAATGACAATGCCTGAAATACTGTAGTCCTCAATATCTCCTATTAGATTAGCCCAATATGTAGTCTTAAAGGGGCAATCAGCAGTTGTTACATCCATTTTGGGACTTAAACATTAATGATATGTACCCATTGTTTCTTGAAGAATTCACTTATAAATGCCTCATGAGCTTAGTTCAACTGTTGTACCCCATCAGAACCCAAAATATGAGCTTTTTTTTACTCCAATGTTTGTCAGTAAATATAAACAAACACTGTATATCCTCAAAACATGGTTAAAACTAGAATGCTGATATCATGGATGGTTGCATTTCTCCAGCCCCATCCCTCAGCTTTTTACTGAAACAGGCAGGGAGTACGCTTTGTTATTGTTTCTACTGCTGATTGCTGTCCCCGTTACTCCTCAAGGTCCAAGGACTGTATGTTATTTTCAGGGGTAGACTGGCTCTGGCAGCTAAAATAGTCAAATATTCCATCTAAATGTGAATCGATTCTCAACGGGCAGGGAGTACGCTTTGTTATTGTTTCTACTCCTGATTCTCTGCCCCCGTTACTCCTCAAAATAATTTCACATAATACTTTCATATCACATAACAATTATTTCACACAATACTTTCATATCACATCAAAATAATTTCACATAATACTTTATCACATCTAAATAGGTAACCAGTCTGTATAGATAGATAGCTAAGTGAATTAAATATCACCAGCTACCTAACTTCATATTAGCTATCTTGATGTATTTATCACTGTAAAAAACTAACTCCAAATGCATTTGTAGGTAGCTAGCTACCAGCCATGGAGGAGGGTGAAAGGATAGCAGCCCCAACTGTCAGTGAGAGAGGAGGCTATTCTGGATAGGGCATGTACTTTTGTGTAGTTCCTGTCCCTAGAAGTGAGGACGGAGATAATAGTAACATAATATTCAGTGTGGTGTAATTTGACTATAATGAAGTGTGTTTCTTGTGAGGTTTTCTGTCCTCAGATAAAGAGCTCTATGAAAGCCAGTCTACATATGAAGAGGTCCCAATGAAGAGCAGTGGTTCTCAGTCCTGGGGACTCAAAGAGGCACATTGTTGTTTTTGTCTCAGCACTGCACAGCTGATTCAAATGCTCAACTCATCATCAAGCTTCAAGTGGTATTTATGTATTCATTTGTGATGTCATCCTTGATATGATCCTGTTATTGTCACATGCTACACATGTACATATGTGTGTCCATGCATCTATCAATCCAATGTTATCATGATTTGTTATCAGGGATATTATACTTTAGTAATCCACAATGACCTGGTGATGTAACAGTTACATTGTCTTGGTTATAACTACATTGTCTTCCATATTCCTACAGATACCTTGTAACTGGAGATTCCTTCAAAACGATTGCCTACAGTTACCGTGTAGGACACTGCAAGGTTGGGTGACCAGGGTCATCTGGGACTGCCTCCTGGAGGAATTCAGATGTGTGAAGGCTACCTGTGTCCTGCGTAACTTCATGAGGATGGACACGCGGACCAGGAGGGGATCTGCAGCTCGCCGCCGTGTCCCAGAGGAGGAGTCTGCTTCTCTGCAGGATGTTTCAAGGATGGGGTCCAAAAACGCAGCAAGAGAGGCAATCCGTGTGCAGGAGATCTTCACCTCCTACTTCTTCAAAGAGGGTGCTGTTCCCTGGCAACACCATAGACTACACTATGCACTTTTAAGAGCCATTCACATTGCAATACGTGTATTATTCCATTTACTTAGCTATGTCAATTGCAGTTATTCAATTCACAGTTTCTCTCCCTTTGATTTCTACTTCTTAGGTGAGGGTGCTGTTTAGGTAAGGGTTTGATATCTGTGCAAAAACAAAACAGGCTATTTTAAATCACCCATATTGAAGAAATGTAGAACAATTAGACACCCTATAACCCACACCTACACACTCATGTATCAATCTGATTGATGGATTGTGTTGTGCAGTAAGCAGGCTCAGGTGTATAACTGTGGCTCCTTCCACCTTCAAAGAATAGGCAAGAGGGCCAACCATAGAGAATAGTAAGACACTTCATTATTTCTATAACTATGCTATAATTGTTTGTCCTCTTGTGTCCGTTCATGTTTTTCAGCATAAAGTACTCTGCAGCCACTTAGTGTGGTGTGGACACCAGGTGAGGCCACACACAGATTCCTGTTGAACACTGTCACTTTAACTACCTTATTTTATCAATAACAGTCTCTCTCCTTCACTTCATCCCTCTCTCCCCTTCTCCCTAAATCCTCTAGGTTATATCAGCTGTGTCGGTGAACCCCTCCTGCATCTGGACTGGCTACATAGAGGGCACAGCATGATCAGAGGTGAGAGGTCACTTGGTCAGGTCAACAGGAAGTATTATTAAAGAAATGCTTTACATTGAAATACAGATTGAAGCAGTAGTCCCAGAGTTAATGATCCCAGGTCAGTTTATATTATACAGGAAGTAGTATTAAAGAGATGCTTTACATTGAAATACAGACAGATGCAGTAGTCCCAGAGTTAATGATCCAAGGTCAGTTTTGCATTTCACCTCCTGATTGATGACTAACAATGTTAGAATAAAAAATAAAAACACAAGGCTTACATTTACATTTAAGTCATTTAGCAGACGCTCTTATCCAGAGCGACTTACAAGTACATACATTCATACTTTTTTTTTGTACTGGTCTCTCTCTCCATCTGTCTCTCGTCTGCAGATATGTTTTGATGTGAGAGGATGCCAACCCCTAGTCCCATCATCGCCACCTCACCCTCTTTTAAGATCACCTTTGGGCCAACTAGAGACACTGTTATGTAATTGTGATGAACTGAGAGAATATTTATGTAGCACTGTGATTCGTTAATCATGTGCTGCCTTCCCTGCTCCTATGTGCTTACCTCTTTCCCTTTCTGTCTTTTACACCTCTCTCTCCACCTCCTCTTTCTTCCTCTGTTTTTATAATGCACAACAGATGTGCATTGAAGTACAGATTGAACTTGTATTTATAACACTTGGATAATGAGCTTTTCAATAAAGCGTTTCACATTCTCTACTGGTTGAAATGAAGTGTAATGTGATGAAATACTCCACCTATCCTGTGTTTATCAGATCAATGCAGATGAAGGGCATTAGATGTTGAGATGAACCGGTGTTGGAGTATTTACATGATGCATAGGAAGTGTAGTGTACTGTTTTTTAACATTATGTTTCTGTATATATGAATTAACTAGTTAAATCCTGTTTCTAGTCTATTAGTTACAATGTGTAACCATTGATGTCCCAGGACCAAGATTGATAAACACTGTTGAAGTGTATAATTGTAATACAAACATGCAGACACAGTGTCATTCAAAGACTGGAATTTGATACTCCTGGTATTGGATATGACTGAATAATCATCTCAAAGACATTCATACCTAAACTGCACCTTTATTTGCCAAGGTAGAGTACATGATCAGTGAATATATTAAATGTACAGGCTACAATGTGGGGATCTCATGCATGGTAATAACTACATGTATACAATAACGACTTGCATTCTTGGCACAACATGATATTATATTCTACTCAATCCATAGGCTTCATTAATGTCATTCAGGCTGTTTTGAAGTTGATACAACTGGCTATGATAGCTGAGGTTCATAGCTAGGTTCTGAACTAATATGTATACCAAACGTTTGGGTCCATACACAGATCGTCTAGATAGCTAGCTACACATCCATGGGTATACAGGGATTTTAATAATCCACTGCACAATAAGCAAGAACACAGCTAGCTATGTTATTTCATATATCTGCATGGTAAATATCAGCAAGGCAAGCTTACAGAATTGTACATTCAATTTGCAGTAAATTCTTCAGCTAGCTAGATTCTATACATCCACTGTTTCCCAAAACGACAGCCTGGTTTGCTGGTTGTTTCAGGAGTCCCTAAAACAACCAGAATTACAATTTTGTACTCATGTCACAACACCCATAAAGCTAGCTGGCTAATGTTAGCTAGTCAGCTAGCTGGCTAAATCACGATTTTCGTAAATGAACTATGATTAAAAAAAATGCATAATCGTTTGTCTCTACATGAACAAACATTCCTGTCAACTGTACATGTTTTTTGCATGATTAGTTATGACGTTATAATCCCTTACATTTGCTTCCATCCTAGTATTTCTGTCCGCCATCTTTGATGCAGTTCAGTTCTGTGCAGGGGTACCCCTCTCTTCTGGTATTTCTGTCCGCCATCTTTGATTCAGTTCTGTGTAGGCGTACCCCTCTCTCCTAGTATTTCTGTCCACCATCTTTGATCCAGTTCAGTTCTGTGTAGTGGTACCCCTCTCTCGAAGTATTTCTTTCAGGGATCTTTGCTGAAGAAAGTCTAACAGTCACTAGTGAAGCAGCAGCCTCCCCCGGCCCTAGTGCCGGCCCGGTAAGAAGTTTAAGATGCGATGAAACGGTTGACAAAAAAAAGAAATCACAGAAAAAATATATTGACTGATATTGATTTATTTAGGGGGGGGGGGGGCTAATTAACATTTTAGTTCTAGTGACGTCCCTGACTCCTATCCTTTAACTTTTTGTCTGAAAATAAAATATACGTTTTTCTTAACTGCGTTACCCACTCCAGTCAGCAGATGGCGGTCTGCGACTTTAAGGCAATGCTGCTACTGTGACGTATAATCTAGTGGACGGAACGCTTCTTTCAACAGCAGCAACAGACAGTCAGCAACCTCGGTAGCTTGCTAGCCAAAATAGCCGATCCAATAAAGCTCTTCAGACGCTTTAGTGTATATTAGCCACTGTGTTTTAAACCCTCGTCTGTCGTCTAGTTAGTTGTCGATTTAATTTCATATTTACGGTGTTGTAGTTATTAGTCAGTTAGCGGGCTGGTTAAGTTAGCATTAGCCTAGCTAACATCCCCGACCATGCGGTCACTAAGCTACTCTCCTAAAGAAGAGGAGATCTGCTGGACGAAGAAAGAGGTTATGTGGCTAAACATTGTCGTGAAAGAGGAGGAAGAGGATGTCAAAATACAAAAACAGGTAGATGGTGAGGCTGTTACAGTGAAAGAAGAGAAAGACGTTTCAGTGAAAGAAGAGGAAGATGCGTTCAGAGTGAAAGAGGAGGAGGATGTTATAGTGAAAGAGGAGGAGAAAGAGGAAGATTCTGTTTTTGGAGTGAAAGAGGAGGAGGGGGAGATGACTGTCACATTGGAGGAAGGGGAGGATGAAGATGAGGAAACTGGATATCTGGGCTCGGTTTCCCAAAGGCATGTTAAGGCATACAATGGCTCTAACGATGAACGGGCCCTGATTAACACTAGTAAGTACTGTCTTAAAAACAAAGGCACAAACTCTGCAGTTGTTGAACTGATGTGTGCTTTTATAGGGGACATATGCAATTGCTACATCCTTATTGTGAGTTTTTGCAATTCTTCAGGAAATGGGCGTGGCTTTAACGTTTTCAGATTTGAAGAAAATGGGGGAAAATATGGTGCCGAAGTCCAACGAGAGAGCGGATACAAATGAACTGCTTTAAATAATCATGACAAATGTTGAGCAATGTAATGAAGTAATGATTTTTCAAATAAGTTACCTTACACGTTATATGACTATTGTTGTTCACTTGACAATCTAAAGACAAATGTCAAATAATGAACATTCATTACAGAAGTCATTGTTTGTACATCATGGCTACACATCACCTTTTACAGTGGATTTCTGCTGTTGTGGGCCTTACCATCTGTCTGACTTGTTGTTCACACAGGAGAGAGACGTGACTATCGTGGATCCTATGGGGAGCCTCAACAACCTCATGATGCTGAGGAGGCAGAGAAGAGTCTCTCCACATCGAAACACCAGCAGAGAACCACAGGGAAGAAATCTCATTGCTGCTCTGACTGTGGGAAAGGTTGCACATCTTCATCAGAACTTAAAATACACCAGAGAACACACACAGGAGAGAAACCTTATAGCTGTGATCAATGTGGGATGAGTTTTACTACATCAAGCCATCTGATTCGACACCAGAGATCACACACAGGAGAGAAACCTCATAGCTGTGATCAATGTGGTAAGAGATACTCTGATAAAAGATCTCTGATCAAACATCAGAAAATACATACATGAAGAAGTTGTTTCATGATATCAATGAAATAATGTCACAATGTAGAATGTTTTAACATTGTAGTAGGAGTATTTTAATGATGTTCTACCTTGTACTTTGCCCTGTTCAATTGATTGCAGTATGATATGTATATTAGCCTCAGGGGGAAATCCAGGCTCTGAATTGAAAGAGTATTATTTAACAAAAAGTGACTAACAAAAAAAGAGCTGTGTTACACTTACTGCGTTGGTGACCCACTTTAATCAAAATGCAGCACTTCAAAATGTAGCTAGCTGTTTTCTACAAGTTGAAAAAGCTGCTTGTTTAAAACAATACATGTAAGATGATAATTGTTGCAGATGTTTGTGTATATACACACATGAAAGCAGTATAATAAATTGATCTATAATCAATTTTATTAACAATCTGACAAAACTCCAGTATTTCTTGACAACATTCAAGTGCTAATTGTCTTTAGTCCACTACTGAAGAAGCATGACTCAAATCACCTCATATTTCAAACATTCAGCCTGACAAAATATACATCTTTTATTTATTTACAAGGACAATACTATCCCATTTTGGAAACGTTACATGGACAATACTATCCCATTTTGGAAACGTTACATGGACAATACTATCCCATTTTGGAAACGTTACATGGACAATACTATCCCAGTTTGGAAACGTTACATGGACAATACTGTCCCATTTTGGAAACGTTACATGGACAATACTGTCCCATTTTGGAAACGTTACATGTACAATACTATCCCATTTTGGTAACGTTACATGGACAATACTATCCCATTTTGGAAACGTTACATGGACAATACTATCCCATTTTGGTAACGTTACATGGACAATACTATCCCATTTTGGAAACGTTACATGGACAATACTATCCCATTTTGGAAACGGTACATGTACAATACTGTCCCATTTTGGAAACGTTACATGGACAATACTATCCCATTTTGGAAACGGTACATGTACAATACTGTCCCATTTTGGAAACGTTGCATGTACAATACTGTCCCATTTTGGAAACGTTACATGGACAATACTATCCCATTTTGGAAACGTTACATGGACAATACTATCCCATTTTGGAAACGGTACATGGACAATACTATCCCATTTAGGAAACGTTACATGGACAATACTATCCCAGTTTGGAAACGTTGCATGGACAATACCGTCCCATTTTGGAGACGTTACATGTCCACCCCCTTTTGGAGGGAAATTAATATCTTAGATGGTAGCTGTAGATGGGATTCAAATGCATAATGGTATTAATACAGTGTCTAGACTACCTCTTTTGTATAAAGGCCCTTCAGAATCCAAACACAGTATTGCCACGCAGCAAAATGTTGCGTATAATCTTTCAAGTCAGCCTGATAAAATATTGAACAATTTGTGTACAAAGATATCTTGAAATGTGATATTAGGCCTGTATGGCAGTACTGTTACTGTATGGCAGTACTGTTACTGTATGGCAGTACTGTATTGGCTAGTGCTTTCTCCAATATGTTCTTCTATTTTACTTTCAATTGTATGTCGATGCCATTTATCTTTCAATATTTATTTAATATATATATATATGTTTTAATGCTTGTAAGACTATTCTTTGACACATTTTCTCTTCCTTTGAAATTCTTATAGGACAGAACATGGACACAATGCAATTGGGATCAAGAAGAAGGTACAGATCTGTTGTAGGACAGCTGCATTTGAAGTGTACATTTAACCTACATAGCAGTCAATACAAACTGACATCTATTAGCATACAAATGTGTGCAAATGATCTTTTCAGATCTTCTCAGAAATGAATCAAGTCCATGGAATGGATATAGACAAAAAGATAATTCAAGGACTATCAGAGGTAGAGAGGCAAGGCAGGGGTGAGGACATCATCCTGCTATTTTGACAGTCCCTGAAGGACAATACAGAAGAGGGATTTGCTCTTATTCCTTCCCTTTCTCTAATGTATTTTCATAAAATTAGCAAGTGTAGTAAGATCGTTTCTTTACTTTACTAGGACTCGAGAGCACAGCAGTGATTCTGCTCTTGCCCAACCTCTTCAATGAGGACCCGAGTGGCCTTTATGTCCGTGACAAGGTATGCCTATGCACCAATCATCTGTTTCTTCATAAACATAGGTGTGCATGCTGATATAAAACTACAGCTGAACATTTGTTATGTTCTTTGTTTATTGTATGTGTATTAATCTTTTCTTACTTTTGTTGACACAGATTTCACCGCTCCTCACTCCTTTACTGCACATCGGCGGAAATCCATTTCACCATGAGAGTGAAATCCCGCTGGCCTTTGATGGGGAGAACATCCACGCCCTCGAGGACGTCCCCATGGGACATGGGGCTCTGCTAGGGCTGTATTTTAAAATTTATGTTCTAAAGTTACTGTGTTCTGGGGATAAGAGAAGTTGGGGTGAAGTTACCAGGGCCGGTCATAAAGATGGCAAACTTCCTAACATAACTAAGTGGATACGATATACACACTAAAGCTGAAAAATCTGTATTTAGCATCAAGTCTACAATATTGTTAGTTTACCTATGATTTATTTTTAATGTATGTTGTTTTTATTGTACATCATTATTTTAGATTTTTTAAATGTCATGAAAAGCACTATACAAAGTAAATGTATTATTTATTATGGTCTGACATGTCTGCAGAAATGTTGCAATTTTGTCATGTGTTTTTTTTTTGTAAATTGTTTTGTAAATATTAATTCACATTTGTGGCGTCACTAAATAAACAATTAATTATTTAAATCAATATTGTTATTATTATTCCCCCCCCCCCAAAAAAAATAGAATGGAGGGTGGACAGGGATTTTTTTTTTATTAAAATATGTTTTTGTAATGCAGGGAGGGTGGACAGGGAGTTCAAAAATGAACCCCAAAAGATTATTTGAGGAACCATTATAAGGGGTTCTTCAAATAACTTATAGGGGTTTCCCACAAAAGGTTCTTCAAATAACTTTTAGGGGTTCCCCCCCAGTTTCAATTTGAAGAACCCCTACTTTTTATAGTGTATATTGATGAAAGTCACCTTGTCCGAGAGACATTTACATAGTTATACACAGCCCAATTTGGGATGACTATTTTGGGGCGAAATAGCGGCCACAACAGACAGACCTGATATGGCCCATAATTCAACGTCCTTGGACGTCACGTGCTGACTGGGTATGACCAAAGTTATTCTGTTTAGCTGCACTTTGTAGTACATTTTTACACTATAATAAATGTTTCTGATGCCGCATCGCCCGTTTTCAAAGGGAGCCGTTGGTTTTTAGAGGCAGTCGCTTTTTGTCTGAAAGTATTTTCTCAACTGCGATACCAACTCCAGTCAGCAGATGGCGATGTGCGTCTTTCAGGTGAATCTGCCACTGTGACGTATAATCTAGTGGACGGGACACTTCTTCAACATCAACAGCTAGTCAGCCACCTTGGTTCACTAACTTTATGGAAAAAGGTTTATTCAATAAATCTAGCAACTCCTCCCATACTGGGAAAATACAGGAATACACACTCAGAGCCTCCTGACTGGGCCCTGTTTACACCTCCACACAGGAATACACACTCAGAGCCTCCTGACTGGGCCCTGTTTACACCTCCACACAGGAATACACACTCAGAGCCTCCTGACTGGGCCCTGTTTACACCTCCACACAGGAATACACACTCAGAGCCTCCTGACTGGGCCCTGTTTACACCTCCACACAGGAATACACACTCAGAGCCTCCTGACTGGGCCCTGTTTACACCTCCAAGGTGCCTCCCTCACACAGGAATACACACTACGAGGCTTTTCTAAAAACTACATTTTGCGTGTTTCGCTCACCTCTTTTTTAAAACTAGGTTTGAGATGTGGTATCCACTCGGCTCGCTGCCTCTCAGATCAAAGGTGGGTCCATCTGCTCCATTCCCAAAGTGTGGTCTCACAGAGATCCCAAGTTTGAGGGATCCCTGGTGCCCCATTTACCCAGGTCGTCAGGATCGGTCACCAAGTGAAGATTAACATCCCCATCGCCAAATGTGGTTTATTTCTTTAATATCATTCATATCAAATGAGGAAACAAACTTATCACACAAGTCAGAGTTTAATGTAAATATTTATTCACTTATTAATAAGGGAGCAGGTCAACACAACGCGAATCAATTGAGTGCTCTACGATAACGATGGCTGGTCAACAAATCACCCCCAGATGATTTGTTGAGAGCCACGATACAAAAGTACAAAGGTCTTTACAGCCAAGATAAACCCCTTTCAACCTACATGACCAACAACAGATGCATAGAACAGGTCACAAGGTTAAGATTTGTATGAAAGATACTAATAATTCTCAGCAGACAGTATCTGCTGTAAAAACAGTACTCTTTGTGTAGAGACCAGGGTCTGGCCCTGGGGTCGTCTCTCCCTGGTACCATATAGAACAGAAACATTAACTCATAATCTGGAATGCGGTCTCTTTAGGTTTTATCACCCAAAAGACATTGTAAATCTCCTGTCAGTGTTATCTCCCAGAGGCCCATCCTCAGTAGAACACAGACACAATAGTTCTAAGAACCCTCTATTCTGTTGCATAAAACAACCATTTGATCCAATAAAAGTATTATAACATAATGTTGCAGTTTTGCTCTGAGTGTCCACTGAAAGTTGACTAGTAACAACAACTGGGACATAAAAGACACCCACCATGAGACCCACTAAATCTGCCCAAGATGAGGCAAACAAAAGAAAAACCCACAACTAACTTAAAGACAGGACGCAAACCAAAAAGGTGGAGCAACTAAAGGTGTTGACTCTCCACATCTATCAAGACAACTGGAGCACTGGGCCAGACACTCTTAAATAGAACCTGGACCAGCTCAGGTGAAACACCTTCCCACTAACGAGATGGACAAGCCAAAGCCTGTAACACCTTCCCCCTTTAGACAACAAATACATCCTATATTTTTTTTTGGACATGTTTGCTCACCACCAACAGAAAACTTCCATTTCACATAATCAACTACAATACTTCTACAATATAAACATGGTGTCTACTGGCTGTCAACAATAAACAAGAAAAAACACATATTTCTAAATAATAATAATAATAAATATAATAATAATAATAATCGTGTTATTTTTTTAATTATTCTTCTTTCAATAGAATCCTAAAACTCACTAGCTTCTAGAACTCTCGTCTTCCTAAAACTCACTAGCTTCTAGAACTCTCGTCTTCCTAAAACTCACTAGCTTCTAGAACTCTCGTCTTCCTAAAACTCACTAGCTTCTAGAACTCTCATCTTCCTAAAACTCACTAGCTTCTAGAACTCTCGTCTTCCTAAAACTCACTAGCTTCTAGAACTCTCATCTTCCTAAAACTCACTAGCTTCTAGAACTCTCGTCTTCCTAAAACTCACTAGCTTCTAGAACTCTCGTCTTCCTAAAACTCACTAGCTTCTAGAACTCTCGTCTTCCTAAAACTCACTAGCTTCTAGAACTCTGGTCCCCTTGAAACGAGCCCAAACAGTTGTCTCCAAACTCATCTCCAATACGGAAAAACGTGCAGTCAAAATAAATTGTGATCCATGGCAACGCACTGTCTCAACGCAAAACTTGTTGACTGCCCACCCTTGAGACAATCAGCAACCAACTCCTGCAATATCCGTAGTAACTTTCCACCTTACTTCTCTCTCTCTTTCAGGGTTCACTCGATAGGCATGTTGTTGGATCGGGGCCCAGTCCCCAATGTCATGCATTTGGTTTGGCACATCTGAGAATTAATCCTGATATTCTAAAAGCAGAGCAACATTGTCAATATAATTGTACCCCAAAAATGGTCAGCTGGTTGCATAAATAATTATTACATGAATTGTAAATATGAAATATAAAAACCAAATGTACACCCCTTTGTTAATATGTATTGGCAATAATTAACTTAATGATGAGGCATGGAATAATAAAACATGTATCTTTTGTCAGGCTGAATGTTTGAAATATGAGGTGATTTGAGTCGTGCTTCTTCAGTAGTGGAATAAAGACAATTAGCATTTGAATGTTGTCAAGAAATACTGGAGTGATGTCAGATTGTTAATGAAATTGATTATAGACCAATTTATTATTATTCATGTGTGTGTATACACAAACATCTGCAACAATTATCATATTACATGTATTTTTTTAAACAAGCAGCTTTTCAACTTGTAGAAAACAGCTAGCTACATTTTGAAGTGCTGCATTTTGATTAAAGTGGGTCACCAACGCAGTAAATGTAACACAGCTGTTTTTTAGTTTGTCACTTTTTGTTAAATAATACTCTTTCAACTCAGAGCCTGGATTTTCCCCTGAGGCTAATATCCATATCATGCTGCGATCAATTAAACAGGGTAAACGATAAGGATAAGGTAGAACATCATTAAAATACTCCTTCTACAATGTTAAAACATTCTATATTGTGACATCATTAAAATAGTCATACTACAATGTTAAAACATTCTACATTGTGACATCATTTCATTGATATCATGAAACAACTTCTTCATGTATGTATTTTCTGATGTTTGATCAGACACCTTTTATTAGAGTATCTCTTGTCACATTGATTACAGCTATGAGGTTTCTCTCCTGTATGTGTTCTCTGGTGTCGAATCAGATGACTTGATGTAGTAAAACTCATCCCACATTGATCACAGCTATAAGGTTTCTCTCCTGTGTGTGTTCTCTGGTGTGAAGTCAGCTGGCTAGATGTAGGAAAACTCTTCTCACAATGATTACAACTATAAGATTTATCTCCTGTGTGTGTTCTCTGGTGTATAGTCAGAGAGCTTGATGTAGAAAAACTCATCCCACATTGATCACAGCTAAAAGGTTTCTCTCCTGTGTGTGTTCTCTGGTGTGGAGTCAGATGGCTAGATGTAGTAAAACTCTTCCCACATTGATTACAGCTATAAGGTTTCTCTCCTGTGTGTGTTCTCTGGTGCACTGTCAGAGAGCCAGATGTAGTAAAACTCTTCCCACATTGATCACAGCTATAAGATTTCTCTCCTGTGTGTGTTCTCTGGTGTTTAGTCACAGAGCTAGATGTAGTAAAACTCTTCCCACATTGGTCACAGATATAAGGCTTCTCTCCTGTGTGTGTTCTCTGGTGTACATTCAGAGCGCCAGATGTATTAAAACTCTTCCCACAATGATTACAACTATAAGGTTTCTCTCCGGTGTGTGTTCTCTGGTGCACTGTCAGAGAGCCAGATGTAGTAAAACTCTTCACACATTGATCAATCAATCAATCAATTTTATTTTATATAGCCCTTCGTACATCAGATAATATCTCGAAGTGCTGTACAGAAACCCAGCCTAAAACCCCAAACAGCTAGAATGCAGGTGTAGAAGCACGGTGGCTAGGAAAAACTCCCTAGAAAGGCCAAAACCTAGGAAGAAACCTAGAGAGGAACCAGGCTATGAGGGGTGGCCAGTCCTCTTCTGGCTGTGCCGGGTGGAGATTATAACAGAACTATGCCAAGATGTTCAAAAATGTTCATAAGTGACAAGCATGGTCAAATAATAATCATGAATAATTTTCAGTTGGCTTTTCATAGCTGATCATTAAGAGTTGAAAAACAACAGGTCTGGGACAGGTGGCGGTTCCATAACCGCAGGCAGAACAGCTGAAACTGGAATAGCAGCAAGGCCAGGCGGACTGGGGACAGCAAGGAGTCACCACGGGCGGCAGTCCCGATGCATGGTCCTAGGGCCCAGGTCCTCCGAGAGAAAGAAAGAGAGAAGGAGAAAATTAGAGAGAGCCAAGATTTTCAAAATGTTCATAAATGACAAGCATGGTCAAATAATAATCAGGAATAAATCTCAGTTGGCTTTTCATAGCCGATCATTAAGAGTTGAAAACAGCAGGTCTGGGACAGGTAGGGGTTCCATAACCGCAGGCAGAAGAGTTGAAACTGGAATAGCAGCAAGGCCAGGCGGACTGGGGGCAGCAAGGAGTCACCACGGCCGGTAGTCCCGACGTATGGTCCTAGGGCTCAGGTCCTCCGAGAGAAAGAGAGGAGAAAATTAGAGAGAGCCAAGATTTTCAAAATGTTCATAAATGACAAGCATGGTCAAATAATAATCAGGAATAAATCTCAGTTGGCTTTTCATAGCCGATCATTAAGAGTTGAAAACAGCAGGTCTGGGACAGGTAGGGGTTTCGTAACCGCAGGCAGAAACAGTTGAAACTGGAATAACAGCAAGGCCGTGCGGACTGGGGACAGCAAGGTGTCAGCATGCCCGGTAGTCCTGACGTATGGTCCTAGGGCTCAGGTTCTCAGAGAGAAAGAGAGAACGAGAGAATTAGAGAGAGCATACTTAAATTCACACAGGACACTGGATAAGACAGGAGAAGTATTCCAGGTATAACCAACAGACCCTAGCCCCCCGACACATAAACTACTGCAGCATAAATACTGGAGGCTGAGACAGGAGCGGTCAGGAGACACTGTGGCCCCATCCGAAGAAACCCCCGGACAGGGCCAAACAGGAAGGATATAACCCCACCCACTCTGCCAAAGCACAGCCCCCACATCACTAGAGGGATATCCTCAACCACCAACTTACAATCCTGAGACAAGGCCGAGTATAGCCCACAAAGGTCTCCATCACAGCACAACCAAGGGGGGGGCGCCAACCCAGACAGGAAGTTCACGTCAGTAACTCAACCCACTCAAGTGACGCACCCCTCCTAGGGACGGCATGAAAGAGCACCAGCAAGCCAGTGACTCAGCCCCAGTAACAGGGTTAGAGGCAGAGAATCCCAGTGGAGAGAGGGGAACCGGCCCTGGAGAGACAGCAAGGGCGGTTCGTTGCTCCAGAGCCTTTCCGTTCACCTTCACACTCCTGGGCCAGACTACACTCAATCATATGACCTACTGAAGAGATAAGTCTTCAGTAAAGACTTAAAGGTTGAGACTGAGTCTGCGTCTCTCACATGGGTAGGCAGACTGTTCCATAAAAATGGAGATCTATAGGAGAAAGCCCTGCCTCCAGCTGTTTGCTTAGAAATTTTAGGGACAATTAGGAGGCCTGCGTCTTGTGACCGTAGCGTACGTGTAGGTATGTACGGCAGGACCAACTCGGAAAGATAGGTAGGAGCAAGCCCATGTAATGCTTTAAAGGTTAACAGTAAAACCTTGAAATCAGCCCTTGCCTTAACGGGAAGCCAGTGTAGGGAAGCTAGCACTGGAGTAATATGATCAAATTTCTTGGTTCTAGTCAGGATTCTAGCAGCCGTATTTAGCACTAACTGAAGTTTATTTAGTGCTTTATCCGGGTAGCCGGAAAGTAGAGCATTGCAGTAGTCTAACCTAGAAGTAACAAATGCATGGATTAATTTTTCTGCATCATTTTTGGACAGAAAATTTCTGATTTTTGCAATGTTACGTAGATGGAAAAAAGCTGTCCTTGAAACAGTCTTGATATGTTCGTCAAAAGAGAGATCAGGGTCAAGAGTAACGCCGAGGTCCTTCACAGTTTTATTTGAGACGACTTTACAACCATCAAGATGAATTGTCAGATTTAACAGAAGATCTCTTTGTTTCTTGGGACCTAGAACAAGCATCTCTGTTTTGTCCGAGTTTAAAAGTAGAAAGTTTTCAGCCATCCACTTCCTTATGTCTGAAACACAGGCTTCTAGCGAGGGCAATTTTGGGGCTTCACCATGTTTCATTGAAATGTACAGCTGTGTGTCATCCGCATAGCAGTGAAAGTTAACATTATGTTTTCGAATAACATCCCCAAGAGGTAAAATATATAGTGAAAACAATAGTGGTCCTAAAACGGAACCTTGAGGAACACCGAAATGTACAGTTGATTTGTCAGAGGACAGACCATTCACAGAGACAAACTGATATCTTTCCGACAGGTAAGATCTAAACCAGGCCAGAACTTGTCCGTGTAGACCAATTTGGGTTTCCAGTCTCTCCAAAAGAATGTGGTGATCGATGGTGTCAAAGGCAGCACTAAGGTCTAGTAGCACGAGGACAGATGCAGAGCCTCGGTCTGACGCCATTAAAAGGTCATTTACCACCTTCACAAGTGCAGTCTCAGTGCTATGATGGGGTCTAAAACCAGACTGAAGCATTTCGTATACATTGTTTGTCTTCAGAAAGGCAGTGAGTTGCTGCGCAACAGCTTTTTCTAAAATTTTTGAGAGGAATGGAAGATTCGATATAGGCCGATAGTTTTTTATATTTTCCGGGTCAAGGTTTGGCTTTTTCAAGAGAGGCTTTATCACTGCCACTTTTAGTGAGTTTGGTACACATCCGGTGGATAGAGAGCTGTTTATTATGTTCAACATAGGAGGGCCAAGCACAGGAAGCAGCTCCTTCAGCAGTTTAGTAGGAATAGGATCCAGTATGCAGCTTGAAGGTTTAGAGGCCATGATTATTTTCATCATTGTGTCAAGAGATATAGTACTAAAACACTTAAGTGTCTCTCCCGATCCCAGGCCCTCGCAGAGCTGTGCAGATCCAGGACAGCTAAGCCCTGGAGGAATACGCAGATTCAAAGAGGAGTCCGTAATTTGCTTTCTAATGGTCATGATCTTTTCCTCAAAGAAGTTCATGAATTTATTACTGCTGAAGTGAAAGCCATCCTCTCTTGGGGAATGCTGCTTTTTAGTTAGCTTTGCAACAGTATCAAAAAGAAATTTTGGATTGTTCTTATTTTCCTCGATTAAGTTGGAAAAGTAGGATGATCGAGCAGCAGTGAGGGCTCTTCGGTACTGCACGGTACTGTCTTTCCAAGCTAGTCGGAAGACTTCCAGTTTTGTGTGGCGCCATTTCCGTTCCAATTTCCTGGAAGCTTGCTTCAAAGCTCGGGTATTTTCTGTATACCAGGGAGCTAGTTTCTTATGACAAATGTTTTTCGTTTTTAGGGGTGCAACTGCATCTAGGGTATTGCGCAAGGTTAAATTGAGTTCCTCAGTTAAGTGGTTAACTGATTTTTGTCCTCTGACGTCCTTGGGTAGGCAGAAGGAGTCTGGAAGGGCATCAAGGAATTTTTGTGTTGTCTGAGAATTTATAGCACGACTTTTGATGCTCCTTGGTTGGGGTCTGAGCAGATTATTTGTTGCGATTGCAAACGTAATAAAATGGTGGTCCGATAGTCCAGGATTATGTGGAAAAACATTAAGATCTACAACATTTATTCCATGGGACAAAACTAGGTCCAGAGTATGACTGTGGCAGTGAGTAGGTCCAGAGACATGTTGGACAAAACCCACTGAGTCGATGATGGCTCCGAAAGACTTTTGGAGTGGGTCTGTGGACTTCTCCATGTGAATATTAAAATCACCAAAAATTAGAATATGATCTGCTATGACTACAAGGTCTGATAGGAATTCAGGAAACTCAGAGAGGAACGCTGTATATGGCCCAGGAGGCCTGTAAACAGTAGCTATAAAAAGTGATTGAGTAGGCTGCATAGATTTCATGACTAGAAGCTCAAAAGACGAAAACGCCATTTTTTTTTTTGTAAATTGAAATTTGCTATTGTAGATGTTAGCAACACCTCCGCCTTTGCGGGATGCACGGGGGATATGGTCACTAGTGTAACCAGGAGGTGAGGCCTCATTTAACACAGTAAATTCATCAGGCTTAAGCCATGTTTCAGTCAGGCCAATCACATCAAGATTATGATCAGTGATTAGTTCATTGACTATGACTGCCTTTGAAGTGAGGGATCTAACATTAAGTAACCCTATTTTGAGATGTGAGGTATCACGATCTCTTTCAATAATGGCAGGAATGGAGGAGGTCTTTATCCTAATAAGATTGCTAAGGCGAACACCGCCATGTTTAGTTTTGCCCAACCTAGGTCGAGGCACAGACACAGTCTCAATGGGTATGGCTGAGCTGACTACACTGACTGTGCTATTGGCAGACTCCACTAAGCTGGCAGGTTGGCTAACAGCCTGCTGCCTGGCCTGCACCCTATTTCATTGTGGGGCTAAAGGAGTTAGAGCCCTATCTATGTTGGTAGATAAGATGAGAGCACCCCTCCAGGTAGGATGGAGTCCGTCACTCCTTAGCAGGTCAGGCTTGGTCCTGTTTGTGGGTGAGTCCCAGAAAGAGGGCCAATTATCTACAAATTCTATCTTTTGGGAGGGGCAGAAAACAGTTTTCAACCAGCGATTGAGTGCTGAGACTCTGCTGTAGAGCTCGTCACTCCCCCTAACTGGGAGGGGGCCAGAGACAATTACTCGATGCCGACACATCTTTCTAGCTGATTTACACGCTGAAGCTATGTTGCACTTGGTGACCTCTGACTGTTTCATCCTAACATCGTTGGTGCCGACGTGGATAACAATATCTCTATACTCTCTACACTCGCCAGATTTAGCTTTAGCCAGCACCATCTTAAGATTAGCCTTAACGTCGGTAGCCCTGCCCCCTGGTAAACAGTGTATGATCGCTGGGTGATTCGTTTTAAGTCTAATACTGCGGGTAATGGAGTCGCCAATGACTAGGGTTTTCAATTTGTCAGAGCTAACGGTGGGAGCCTTCGGCGTCTCAGACCCCGTAACGGGAGGAGTAGAGACAGAGAGACTCAGACTCAGACTCCGACTCGCTACATAATGGGGAAAACCGGTTGAAAGTTTCTGTCGGCTGAATGAGCGACACCGGTTGAGCATTCCAACAGCATTTCCCTCCAGAAGCCATGAGAAAGTTGTCCGGCTGCGGGGACTGTGCGGGGGGATTTATACTAACGTTACTATCTGTACTTACTGGTGGCACAGACGCTGTTTCTTCCTTTCCTACACTGAAAATACCCTTGCCTAACGATTGCGTCTGAAGCTGGGCTTGCAGCACAGCTATTTTCGCCGTAAGGCGATCGTTCTCCTGTATATTATGAGTACAGCGACTGCAATTAGAAGACATCATGTTAATGTTACTACTTAGCTTCGGCTGTTGAAGGTGTTGACGAACCATGTCCAGATAAAGCGTCCGGAGTGAAAAGGTTGAATGAGGGAAAAAAGTTGCGATGGAAAAACTAAAAATATAAACGGTAATTAAAAACAGAAACAAAACAAAAAACGTAAAGTTGTCAGCTAGCAAAGTAAAGTAAAGTTCGCAGCAAATCGCACAGCAACAAAACGCACAGCAACACGTCTGCAGATTCAACAGGAAGTGATGGTATACGGATAACAGCTATAAGATTTCTCTCCTGTGTGTGTTCTCTGGTGTATAGTCAGAGAGCTTGATGTAGTAAAACTCATCCCACATTGATCACAGCTAAAAGGTTTCTCTCCTGTGTGTGTTCTCTGGTGCACTCAGATAGCCGGATTTAGTAAAACTCTTCCCACATTGATCACAGATGTAAGGTTTCTCTCCTGTGTGTGTTCTCTGGTGCACTGTCAGATAGCCAGATGTAATAAAACTCTTCCCACATTGATCACAACTATAAGGTTTCTCTCCTGTGTGTGTTCTCTGGTGTTGAGTCAGATGGCAAGATTGACCAAAACTCTTCCCACATTGACCACAGCTATAAGGTTTCTCTCCTGTGTGTGTTCTCTGGTGTTGAGTCAGATGGCAAGATTGACCAAAACTCTTCCCACATTGATCACAGCTATTAGATTTCTCTCCTGTGTGGATCCTTTGATGAATTGTAATGCCTGATGAGGTGAATCTCTTCCCACAGTCAGAGCAGCAGTGAGTTCTCTTCCCTGTGGATCTCTGCTGGTGTTTATTGAAGTGTTCTGAACTGGAGAGACTCTTCTCTGCCTCGTCAGCATCATGAGGTTGTTGAGGCTCCCCAGAGGACCCACGGTAGTCCCGTCTCTCTCCTGTGCGAACAACAAAGTCAGATGATTAAAGGCCCACAACAATGGAAATCCACTGTAAAAGGTGATGCCAACAGCGTAGCCATGATGTTGTACAACAATTGACGTCTGTAATGAATGTTAAAATTATTTGACAATTGTCTTAAAATGAGCAAGAATAGTCTTATTTTAGTAGTAACATCAACGATTGTAGACTAGAAATAAGTTATTCATGTTGTTGAAACTCTAAGCAGTGTGCCAGACGACTTTTGGTCTCCAATATAGGCCCCTTTCTGTGTTTAATAAAATTGCGGCACAAGGGCGATGCGCACACAATTTGATTGCAGAAACACCTCCCCGCTAATGAGGAAACCGATAGTAATGGATGTAGTATATCTGCTAATGAGGAAACCACAAGTTATGGATGTAGTATATCTGCCTGGAGCAAAAATGGTGAGCAAAGCTTTTAGTTTTTCACAATGTATTCTGAATGTGAATGGGGGAAAACTCAGGGGAGTAACCTCTATTTCCAGGTTGATTATGAGTACATTTCACACTACTTTGGATTATAATTGTAAGGCTCGTTTGAATGTCCTGGTTAATATAAATGTTTGCTACAGTATTAAGAATTATGTGTAATTATTGAAGAACCGCGTTAATGACAGTATACATTTGGGTGTTGCTAATAAAGTTAAGATATCTTTGTATTTCACCTTTATTTAACCAGGTAGGCCAGTCGAGAACAAGTTCTCATTTACAACTGCGACCTGGCCAAGATAAAGCAAAGCGACAAAAAAACAACAGAGTTACATACACTTGGGATAAACAAACGTAGAGTCAATAACACAATAGAAAGTCTATATACAGTGTGTGCAAATGGAGTAAGGAGGTAAGGCAATAAATAGGCCTTAGTAGCGAAGTAATTACAAATTAACACTGGAGTGATAGATGTGCAGATGATGATGTGCAAGTAGAAATACTGGTGTGCAAAAGAGCAAAAAAAGTTAATAAAACATGGGGATGAGGTAGGCAGTTGTATGAGCTATTTACAGATGGGCTGTGTACAGCTGCAGCGATCGGTAAGCTGCTCAGATAGCTGATGCTTAAAGTTAGTGAGGGAGATATGTCTCCTACTTCAGCGATTTTTGCAATTCGTTCCAGTTATTGGCAGCAGAGAACTGGAAGGAAAGGCGGCCAAAGGAGGTGTTGGTTTTGTGGATGACCAGTGAGATATACTTCCTGGAGCGCGTTCTATGGGTGGGTGTTGCTATGGTGACCAGTATTCTGAGTTAAGGCGGCCTAGCAAAGACTTATAGATGACCTGGAGACAGTGGGTTTGGCGATGAATATGTAGCAAGGGCCAGCCGGCGAGAGCAGTGGTATATGGGGCTTTGGTGACAAAACGGGTGGCACTGTGATAGACTGTATCCAGTTTGCTGTGTAGAGTGTTGGAGGCTATTTTGAAAATGAAATCGCCGAAGTCAAGGTTCGGTAGGATAGTCAGTTTTACGAGGGTATGTTTGGCAGTGTGAGTGAAGGAGGCTTTGTTGCGAAATAGGAAGCCAATTCTAGATTTAATTTTGGATTGGAAATGCTTAATATTAGTCTGGAAGGAGAGTTTACAGTCTAGCCAGACACCTAGATATTTATAGTTGTCCACATATTCTAAGTCAGAACCGTCCAGAGTAGTGGTGCTAGTCGGGCGGGTGTGGGCAGCGATCGGTTGTTGATTGATCGGTTGTTCTTATCGGCTGTTGAGTCTGCTGATAAGAATATGGTGATTGACAGAGTCAAAAGCCTTGGCCAGGTCGATGAAAACGGCTGCACAGTACTGTCTTTTATCGATGGCGGTTCTGATATCGTTTAGTACCTTGAGCGTGGCTGACGTGCACCCGTGACCAGCTCGGAAACCGGATTTCACAGCGAAGAAGGTACAGTGGGATTCGAAATGGTCAGTGATCTTGTTTGTTAACTTGGCTTTCGAAGACTTTAGAAAGGCAGGGCAGGATGGATATAGGTCTGTAACAGTTTGGGTCTAGAGTGTCACACCCTTTGGAGAGGGGGATGACCACGGCAGCTTTACAATCTCTAGGAATCTCGGACGATACGAAAGAGAGGTTGAACAGACTATATATATATATATATGTATATATATCTATATGTATATACCTTAATATAAGGCACATGATAGCCAGCTTGGAGGTTTCCAAAAGGCATTCAGGCCAAAGAGTTCAATCTTGGTTTCATCAGACCAGAGAATCTTGTTTCTCATGGTCTGAGAGTCCTTTAGGTGCCTTTTTGGCAAACTCCAAGCGGGCTGTTAGGTGCCTTTTACTGAGGAGTGGCTTCCGTCTGGCCACTCTACCACAAATGCCTGATTGGTGGAGTGCTGCAGAGATGGTTGTCCTTCCGGAAGGTTCTCCCATCTCAACAGAGGAACTCTAGAGCTCGGTCAGATTAACCATCGCGTTCTTGGTCACCTCCCTGACAAAGGCCCTTCTCCCCCGATTGCGTAGTTTGGCCAGGTGGCCAGCTCTAGGAAGAGTCTTCCAAACTTCTTCCATTGAAAAATGATGGTGGCCACTGTGTTCTTGGGGACTTTCAATGTTGCAGACATTTTTTGGTACCATTCCCCAGATCTGTGCCTCGACACAATCCTGTGTCGGAGCTCTAAGGACAATTTATTCGACCTCTTTGCTTGGTGTTTGCTCTGACATGCATTGTCAACTGTTGGACATTATATAGACAGGTGTAATCATACACAATATGATTTCATGTGGCACAAACAAAAAACACAACTTCTCAGTCAAAAATATAAGTCAGAATACAGCCTTTCTATTCTCTCATTTGATTTCAGGATCTCTGAATGTTCTTCCACAGAGAGAGCAGTGGTAGGACTTTACCGTGTTTATCCTCTTATGCTCCTTCAGGCTACTTGACCAGGTAAAACCCTTTCCAGACTGGGAGCATTGGAAAGGCTTTTCTCCTCTGTATCCTCTCATGAGCTATAAGGTACGCCATTCGTGAAAATCTTTTTTTTCACTGGGAGCAGAAAATGCTTTTCTCCTGTGTGTATTCTCTCATGCCTTTTCAGGTTAGTTAACATAGTACAACTCTTTCTACACTGGGAGCATTGGTAAGGCTTTTTTCCTGTGTGTATCCTCTCATGAGTTTGTAGGTCCCATAACTGAATAAAACTCATTCCACAGTGGGAACAGTGGTAAGGCTTTTCTCCCGTGTGTGTCCTCTCATGCAGTTTTAGGTTCCCTAACCAGCAAAAACTATTTTCACAGTGGGAGCAGTCTCGCTGGTTTGGGCGTCTCTGGGTCTGGTTCCCCTGAAGGACTCTTCCCGCTGTCAGAGTGAGAGTCTGGTTTCTCTCCTTGCAAAGACACACATAGTATGTCGTTAAACAGAGACCGAAATGAAACCTCCACATGATAAAACTGTCTTCCTATGAAGTTTAATCTAGACTAGATCCCTCAATAAAAGAGCAGAACTGGTCATCACAGAGTGGCTGTAGTGCTTTGTAGGCTGGGTAAATCCATTTGAATTCAATACATTTTTGACAGCATCCCTTTTGATTTAAAAAAAATCTTTCCTTACATGTTTGACTATGGAAGAAGTGGTAAGAAAGTGACTTCATGTAACTGAATGTAAAAACATTCATGAGATATACATTACCAGTCAAACGAGCGGACACACCTACTCATTCAAGGGTTATAATGATTTGTTTTACCATTTTATCTACATTGTAGAATAATCGTGAAGAAATCAAAACTATGAAATAACACATATGGAATCATGTAGTAACCAAAAAAAGTGGTAAACAATTCTAAATATATTTTAGATTTTTCAAAGTAGCAACCCTTTGCCTTGATGACAGCTTTGCACACTCTTGGCATTCTCTTAACCAGCTTCACCTGGAATGCTTTTCCAACAGTCTTGAAGGAGTTCCCACATATGCTGAGCACTTGTTGGCTGCTTTTCCTTCACTCTGTGGTCCAACTCATCCCAAACCATCTCAATTGGGTTGAGGTCAGGTGATTGTGAAGGCCAGGTTATCTGATGCAGCACTCATCACTCTCCTTTTTGGTAAAATAGCCCTTACACAGCCTGGAGGTGTGTTGGTTCATTGTCCTGTTGAAAAACAAATGATAGTCCCACTAAGCGCAAACCAGATGGGATGGCGTATCGCTTCAAAATGCTGTGGTAGCCAGACAGGTGTGTGCCTTTCCAAATCATATCCAATCAATTTAATTTACCACAGGTGGACTCCAAACAAGTTGTAGAAACATCTCAACGATGATCATTGGAAACAGGATGCACCTGAGGTCAATTTCAATTCTCACAGCAAAGGGTCTGAATACTTATGTAAATAAGGTATTTCTGTTTTTTATTTTTAATAAATGTTTAAAAAATTCTCCAAACCTATTTTCTCTTTGTCATTATGGGGTATTGTGTGTAGACTGATGAGGATTTTTATTTATTTAATCCATTGTAGAATAAGGCTGTAACGTAACAAAATGGGGAAAGACTTAAGTGACAAAAAAAGGGGGTTAAAGACTTAAAGACATGTAAAAAAATAGATATAATTTTTTACATATCTTAGATATAAGAAAGACACTTCAGAACAAACTTCCTTTAGATGTTCTGGGGGAAACAATACTACTATGGTTACTGTTGTTCCATGTTGTGAATGTTATCCAATGTGTTACTATGGTTACTGTTGTTCCATGTTGTGAATGCTATCCAATGTGTTACTATGGTTACTGTTGTTCCATGTTGTGAATGTTATCCAATGTGTTACTATGGTTACTGTTGTTCCATGTTGTGAGTGTTATCCAATGTGTTACTATGGTTACTGTTGTTCCATGTTGTGAATGCTATCCAATGTGTTACTATGGTTACTGGTGTTCTATGGGTTACAGCAGTATGGACAAATATTTTTTGTTGATACTTCCATGGGTCTTACAGTTCAAAATCAAATAGCAAAATGATCCTTGGTATAACCTTCTTAAAACAGTACAATACAGGGGAAGCCCTTCATGTTGTTTAAATCTTCTTAAAACAATTCCATATAGCTTAGAAGAACCTCCCCCTCAGACTGGGCTTAGACTGTAATGGGTTAAAACTATCTGAGACTTACATTACTCTGAGACTAGTTATCCTGGGATCTAACATTACTCTGAGACTAGTTATCCTGGGATCTAACATTACTCTGAGACTAGTTATCCTGGGATCTAACATTACTCTGAGACTATTTATCCTGGGATCTTACATTACTCTGAGACTAGTTATCCTGGGATCTTACATCTTACATTACTCAGACTAGTTATCCTGGGGAATAGTTTTAATACATTTGCAAAAAATCTAAACCTGTTTTTGATTTGGCATTAAGGGGTATTATGATGGCATTATGGGCTATTGTGATGGCATTATGGGGTATTGTGTGTAGATTGATGAGGATTTAAAAAATAATAACCAATTTTAAAATAATGGGATGCACCGATATCATTTTTGGCCAATATTTTCCTTGCCCCAAAAAACGATACCGATAACCGATATTTAAAATTTTAGCGGCCTTTTAACATTCTAGTACAGTTAAAAAGTTAAACATACACACGGACGCAGCGGTCTAAGCCACTGCATCTCAGTGCAAGAGGTGTCACTACAGTCCCTGGTTCCAATCCAGGCTGTATCACACCAGGCCGTGATTGGGAGACCCATAGTAGTTGTCTATTATTGGTGTAGAGAGGAAGACATAGGAGAGGGATCCCACATGTGGATAGGAAGACACAAATTATCATTATTACTGGAAAATATTCATTTAAAATCCAGGTATTGAACAACTTTAGCTCTCTAGGTCATGCCAGTAGGCTACAATAGGGTGTAACTCTCTAGGTCATGCCAGTAGGTTACAGCAGGTTGTAACTCTCTAGGTCAAGCCAGTAGGTTACAGTAGGTTGTAACTCTCTAGGTCATGCCAGTAGGCTACAGTATGTTGTATCTCTCTAGGTCATGCCAGTAGGCTACAGTAGGTTGTATCTCTCTAGGTCACGCCAGTAGGCTACAGTAGGTTGTATCTCTCTAGGTCATGCCAGTAGGCTTCAGTAGGTTGTAACTCTCTAGGTCATGCCAGTAGGCTACAGTAGGTTGTAACTCTCTAGGTCATGCCAGTAGGCTACAGTAGGTTGTAACTCTCTAGGTCATGCCAGTAGGCTACAGTAGGTTGTATCTCTCTAGGTCATGCCAGTAGGTTACAGTAGGTTGTAACTCTCTAGGTCATGCCAGTAGGTTACAGTAGGATGTATCTCTCTAGGTCATGCCAGTAGGCTACAGTTGGTTGTATCCAAGTGGAAACAATTATCAACCCAATGTGGAAAGTGTCGAATTTGGTCAACAACAAAATGAATGGCATATTTGCTACGTGAGGTTTACTTGAACCAACAGAAGTTTCGTAATGCTTAAGTTGTTATGTGGACACGTGACATACCGACAACTTTGATAAAAACACTATAGGAGTTGTCTCCAGATCGCTATGCATATTCATGCTAGTAGCTTAGCATCTCTCTCCATTGAATACAGGCGGTGCATATTCATGCTAGTAGCTTAGCATCTCTCTCCATTGAATACAGGCGGTGCATATTCATGCTAGTAGCTTAGCATCTCTCTCCATTGAATACAGGCAGTTGACAACAACCCTCATAGAATATAAACAATAGATTACAATAATAAGATGAATCCACCAATCCAAAGAATGGATAGGCGGGAGCTAGACAACCCGCAGTGCCGCTTTGTGGACAACGACTCCCCTTGTTAGGGCGGAGACATCTTGTCAGTATATCCATAATCTTTGGTGTAGCCAACCCAACTCTCGCATTGCAATATTGGGGGGCACGGTGTGTAGTAAATCATCACTACATGAAAATCACTACATGCCGTGTCCCCCAGTCTGCGGTCAGCAGATAGACCCTTCTCAAATATATATGTTAAGTCACTTTTTGGAAACGGAACAGAGAAAACAAGGGGTAGCTTGTTCTCTACGTCGTCTGATTCTAGACATATCAGTCATCATCCTGGGCACTCCGTTGAAGAGGTATTGACGAGCCAACTACGAATACCCAAAGTTAAAAACACATTTAAGGCGGTACTTACTGGTGTTAATCAGATCTCCTATCTCCTCTTCATCTTCCAATGTGACAGTAATCTCCCCTTCCTTCTTCACTCCAAAAACTGCTTCCTCCTCTTTCACTCTGAACGCGTCTTTCTCTTCTTTCACTGTAACGTCTTTCTCTTCTTCTTTCACTGTAACAGCCTCACCCTCTACTTCTTGTTTTACTGTGACATCCTCTTCTTCCTTCTCCTCTTTCACGACAATGTTCTGCCCCAGAGATTCTTTCTCCGTCCAGCAGACCGCCTCTTCTTGAACAAGAGGGGAGAAGCTTACTGACCTCATGTTCGGGGATGTTAGCTAGCTATCATTAGCGACTAGGCTAGTGCTAACTTAACCAGTCAGCTACTATAGCTGACTAATACAAAATAACGTAATATTAAATAGATTAACAAGTAGATACGACATAAGTGTGTCTACAACACAGTAGCTAATATACACCGAAAGCGTCTAAATAGCTTGAATCTTTCGGCTATGTTGGCTAGCAAGCTACCGAGGTGGTTGACGAGCTGTTTATGAAGAACCGTCCACTAGATTATACGTCACGCTGGCAGCGTCGCCTGAAAGACGCACATCGCCGTCTGCTGAATGGAGGGGAAACGCAGTTGAGGATCATATTTTATTTTCAGACAAAGATTATTTTAGATGGATTTAATTAAACAATACTATTATATTGAGACATACAAAGACAGGAATGTGTTGATTGATTAGTGCGAATAAAAAATGCTTACTACAGCACATTTAAGGCAGTTACATTAAGTCATACTAAATCTAAATAAGTAGCTAGCTACTGTAGGTCTATACTGCTCCTACATGGTGTAACAATACATCATGTAGATGTATATAATGAACAGACTAGGTCTATACTGCTCCTACATGGTGTAACAATACATCATGTAGATGTATATAATGAACAGACTAGGTCTATACTACTCCTACACGGTGTAACAATACATCATGTAGATGTATATAATGAACAGACTAGGTCTATACTGCTGCTACATGGTGTAACAATACATCATGTAGATGTATATAATGAACAGACTAGGTCTATACTGCTCCTACATGGTGTAACAATACATCATGTAGATGTATATAATGAACAGACTAGGTCTATACTGCTCCTACATGGTGTAACAATACATCATGTAGATGTATATAATGAACAGACTAGGTCTATACTGCTCCTACATGGTGTAACAATACATCATATAGATGTATATAATGAACAGACTAGGTCTATACTGCTCCTACATGGTGTAACAATACATCATGTAGATGTATATAATGAACAGACTAGGTCTATACTGCTCCTACATGGTGTAACAATACATCATGTAGATGTATATAATGAACAGACTAGGTCTATACTGCTCCTACATGGTGTAACAATACATCATGTAGATGTATATAATGAACAGACTAGGTCTATACTGCTGCTACATTTTTGTATTATTATGTGTTATTTATTTCTCCTTTATTTAACCAGGTCTATGATGTCATAATGATAGTTTAACCAGGTCGGCCAGTTGAGAACAAGTTCTCATTTACAACTGCAACCTGGCCAAGATAAAACAAAGCAGTTTGACACACACAACAACACAGAGTTACACATGGAGTAAAACAAACATACAGTCAATAATACAGTAGAAAAATATGTCTATATACAATGTGAGCAAGTGAGGTGAGATAAGGGGGAGAGAAAAAAAACATGGTGGCGAAGTAAATACAATATAGCAAGTAAAACACTGGAATGATAGATTTGCAGTGGAAGAATGTGCAAAGAAGAAATAAAAAATAATGGGGTGCAAAGGAGCAAAATAAAGAAATAAATACAGTAGGGAAAGAGGTAGTTGTTTGGGCTAAATTATAGATGGGCTATGTACAGGTGCAGTAATCTGTGAGCTGCTCTGACAGCTGGTGCTTAAAGCTAGTGAGGGAGATAAGTGTTTTTATATAGACCCGAGTGGTGCAGCAGTCTAAGGTACTGCATCACAGTGTTAGAGGTGTCACTATAGACCCGAGTGGTGCAGCAGTCTAAGGTACTGTATCACAGTGTTAGAGGTGTCACTATAGACCCGAGTGGTGCAGCAGTCTAAGGTACTAGATCACAGTGTTAGAGTTGTCACTATAGACCTGAGTGGTGCAGCGATCTAAGGTACTGCATCGCAGTGTTAGAGGCGTCACTATAGACCCGAGTGGTGCAGCGGTCTAAGGTACTGCATGGCAGTGCTAGAGGCGTCACTAGAGGCGTCACCCGGGTTCGATCCCGGGCTTTACCACAACCTGCCGTGATCGGGAGTTCCATAGGGCGGCACACAATTGGCCAAGCGTCGCCCGGTATTTCCTCCTACACATTGGTGCAGCTGGCTTCCGGGTTAAGCGGGCGGGTGTTAAGAAGCGCGGTTTGACGGGTCATGTTTCAGAGGACGCATGACTCGACCTTCGCCTCCTGAGCCCATTGGGGAGTTGCAGCGATGAGACAAGATCGAAATTGGGGAGAAAAAACGGGGGTAAAATGATAAAAAATGTTTAAAAAATGACAACAAAGGTTGCATCCCAACGTGGCAATAAACAGTAGACAAAGTGACCATGTCAGGACAAAATGAACTCAAACGTTTTACCATTTTACCCACCCTCATCGTGATTGGTTATTCCCCACCATTTACAACAACAACACTGAGCACCATCACTATCTTTCCTTCGTGCATCTCCTGCATGTTTACATATCTGGCATTACTCATCTCATATGTATATACTGTATTCTATCCTATTCTACTGTATCTGTCTATGCCGCTCTGACATTGCTTGTCCATATATTTATATATGAGTCACTGGCTTACTGGTGCTCTTCCATGCCGTCCCTAGTAGGGGTGAGTCACTTGAGTGGGTTGAGTCACTGACGTGGTCTTCCTGTCTGGGTTAGCGCCCCCCCCCCCCCCCCCCCCCCCCCCCCCCCCCCCTTGGGTTGTGCCATGGCGGAGATCTTTGTGGGCTATACTCGGCCTTGTCCCAGGATGGTAAGTTGGTGGTTGAAGATATCCCTCTAGTGGTGTGGGGGCTGTGCTTTGGCAAAGTGGGTGGGGTTATATCCTGCCTGTTTGGCCCTGTCTGGGGGTATCATCGGATGGGGCCACAGTGTCTCCTGAACCCTCTTGTCTCAGCCTCTAGTATTTATGCTGCAGTAGTTTGTGTCAGGGGGCTAGGGTCAGTCTGTTATATCTGGACTATTTCTCCTGTCTTATCCGGTGTCCTGTGTCAATTTAAGTATGCTCTCTCTAATTCTCTCTTTCTTTCTCTCTCTCGGAGAACCTGAGCCCTAGGACCATGCCTCAGGACTACCTGGCATGATGACTCCTTGCAGTCCCCTGGCCGTGCTGCTGCTCCAGTTTCAACTGTTCTGCCTGCGGCTATGGAAACCTGACCTGTTCACCGGACGTGCTACCTGTCCCAGACCAGCGGTTTTCAACTCTCTAGAGACAGCAGGAGCATTTACTCCTGAGGTGCTGACCTGTTGCACCCTCAACAACTACTGTGATTATTATTAATGACCATGCTGGTCATTTATGAACATCTTGGTCATGTTCTGTTATAATCTCCACCCGGCACAGCCAGAAGAGGACTGGCCACCCCTCATAGCCTGGTTCCTCTCTAGGTTTCTTCCTAGTTTTGGCCTTTCTAGGGAGTTTTTCCAAGCCACCGTGCTTCTACACCTGCATTGCTTGCTGTTTGGGTTTTAGTCTGGGTTTCTATACAGGACTTTGAGATATCAGCTGATGTAAGAAGGGCTATATAAATATAAATACATTTGATTTGATTTATTCTTATTCCATTACTTAGATTTGTGTGTATTAGGTATTTGTGGTGACATTGGTAGATATTACTGCACTGTTGGAGTTAGTGCAGTAATATCTAACTAAATGCTTGTGTTCATAGCTCCAACAGAGTAGTAATATCTAACTAAATGCTTGTGTTTCTGTTGGAGCTAGGAACACAAGCATTTAGTTAGATATTACTGCACTGTTGGAGCTAGAAACACAAGCATTTAGTTAGATGTTACTGCACTGTTGGAGCTAGAAACACAAGCATTTGGTTAGATATTACTGCACTGTTGGAGCTAGGAACACAAGCATTTGGTTAGATATTACTGCACTGTTGGAGCTAGAAACACAAGCATTTAACTACACCCGCAATAACATACATATGTGACAAATAACATTTAAATTATTATGAAGGTCACTTGTGTAAAATGTACTTTTCCTAACTCATCTTTTGACATTGCTTATGCATATTCGGTGGCCTGACTGCGTCCAGACTATGTCAAAGGTCCATCCTGGTAGATCTGAACCTAATGCAGCTTGGAGTGATCAGATGACAGAAGTCATATTTAGGTGCCAGGTGTAATTGAGGCCATAGATGCTCCATATCATTTACTGTGTTTGAGTGTTTTATATAATATGACTAAATGGGTTTCTTTCTGTGTTACAGGGGCAGTCAAGAAATGGAACGGCAAGGCCACAGAACATGACATAAGCAGAGCTGTGGGAGACCACCTCAAGCCCCTGGTATAGCCGGGGGTGGTGTTTACCACTCCACCACGCCTTCAGCAGGCTTGACAAGTGGGATTGAGACTGATTTTCATACCAAGATGGACCAAGAGTCTGTTGATTGGTCGGTCATTGGGTTAATTTGTTTTGCAATATGTTCAAATCAAATCAAGCTTAATATATACAGCACATTTCAGACATGGATGCAACACAATGGCTTCACAGGAAAAAACAATGAAAATAAAGAGATATTTAGTACAAACTTAAGAGAAAAAAACAGAAGAAAAACTGAATGACTAATGAGCATTGTAAAGAAATGCCATTGTTTAAAATATTAACAATATGATGCTATATCTAACCCAAAATATAACTTGTTTTTTTAGGAGGGGCTCTGAAAGACACTATGGAGGTGTCCAATGAAAATTGACTAGTAACAACAACTGGGACAAAAAAGACACCCACCATGAGACTCACTAAATCTGCCCAAGAAGAGGCAAACAAAAGAAAAACCCACAACAAACTTAAAGACAGGAAGCAAACCAAAAAGGTGGAGCAACTAAAGGTGTTGACTCTCCACATCTATCAAGACAACTGAAGCACTGGGTCAGACACTCTTAAATAGAACCTGGACCAGCTCAGGTGAAACACCTTCCCACTAACGAGATGGACAAGCCAAAGCCTGTAACACCTTCCCCCTTTTAGACAACAAATACATCCTATATTTTTGTTGGACATGTTTGCTTGATTACTCACCCCCAACAGAAAACTTCCATTTCACATAATCAACTACAATGCTTCTACAATATAAACATGGTGGCCTGCTGGAGGTCATTTTGCAGGGCTCTGGCAGTGCTCCTCCTTGCACAAAGGCGGAGGTAGTGGTCCTGCTGCTGGGTTGTTGCCCTCCTACGGCCTCCTCCACGTCTCCTGATGTACTGGCCTGTCTCCTGGTAGCGCCTCCATGCTCTGGACACTACGCTGACAGACACAGCAAACCTTCTTGCCACAGCTCGCATTGATGTGCCATCCTGGATGAGCTGCAATACCTGAGCCACTTGTGTGGGTTGTAGACTCCGTCTCATACTACCACTAGAGTGAAAGCACCGCCAGCATTCAAAAGTGACCAAAACATCAGCCAGGAAGCATAGGAACTGAGAAGTGGTCTGTGGTCACCACCTGCAGAATCACTCCTTTATTGGGGGTGTCTTGCTAATTGCCTATAATTTCCACCTTTTGTCTATTCCATTTGCACAACAGCATGTGAAATTTATTGTCAATCAGTGTTGCTTCCTAAGTGGACAGTTTGATTTCACAGAAGTGTGATTGACTTGGAGTTACATTGTGTTGTTTAAGTGTTCCCTTTATTTTTTTGAGCAGTGTATAAGGCTTCTCTCCTGTGTGTGTTCTCTGGTGTGAAGTCAGCTGGCTAGATGTAGGAAAACTCTTCTCACAATGATTACAACTATAAGGCTTCTCTCCTGTGTGTGTTCTCTGGTGTCGAATCAGATAGCTTGATGTATTAAAACTCATCTCACATTGATCACAGCTATAAGGTTTCTCTCCTGTGTGTGTTCTCTGGTGTGAAGTCAGCTGGCTAGATGTAGTAAAACTCATCCCACATTGATCACAGATATAAGGCTTCTCTCCTGTGTGTATTCTCTGGTGTGAAGTCAGAGAGCTAGATGTAGTAAAACTCTTCCCACATTGATTACAGCTATAAGATTTCTCTCCTGTGTGTGTTCTCTGGTGTATTTTAAGTTCTGATGAAGATGTGCAACCTTTCCCACAGTCAGAGCAGCAATGAGATTTCTTCCATGTGGGTCTCCACTGGTGTTTCTTGAGGTGTTTCGACGTGGAGAGACTCTTCTCTGCCTCGTCAGCATCATGAGGTAGTTGAGGCTCCCCAGAGGATCCACGATAGTCACGTCTCTTTCCTGTGTGAACAACAAGTCAGACAGGTGGTTTAAGGCCCACAACAGCAGAAATCCACTGTAAAATGTGATGTGTAGCCATGATGTTGTACAAACAATGACGTCTGTAATGAATGTTCATTATTTGACATTTGTCTTAAGATTGTCAAGTGAACAACAATAGTCATATAACGTGTAAGGTAACTTATTTGAAAAGTCATTACTTCATTACATTGCTCAACATTTGTCATAATTATTTAAAGCAGTTCATTTGTATCCGCTCTCTCGTTGGACTTCGGCTGCATATTTTCCACCATTTTCTTCAAATCTGAAAACGTTGAAGCCACGCTCATTTTCTGAAGAATTGCTTTATGTGCCCTAAAGTACTGCGTGTTTACATCATATTTTGGCGAATTTAGTACGACATCCGGGAACTTTTGGCATACTAACTATATCATACTATGACCAATAAGCAGACTATATACTCTATTAACATCACAAATAGTGCAGTTAGTATGAGTATTCTAACACAGCTCAGGACTCTGGGCAGCCATTTTGTTTGTTTAAAAACTAGGTTGCCCCTTTAAAAAAAGCCACACAACAATCAATCAACCAATCTGCAGTTCAACCCATAACAAAGCTGTAATTCCACCACTGTTTTGGTAATAAGATGATGGGGCTGGAGAAATGTAACTGGTCTCAAATTCATAGACAGACCTATGGATGAAAGGACTGACCATCCATGATATCAACATTATAGTTTTAACCATGTTGAGGCTATACAGTGTTGATTTACATTGTTTCTAAACATTGGAGTACATTATTTTTATTTTGGGTTCTGGTGGGGCAAACAGTTGAACTAAGCTCATGAGGCATGTGTTATATTCTTCAAGAATCAATGGCTATAAATATATAATATATATATATACACATACATACATATAGATATATATAAATACATTTAAAAGTCAAAATATGGATGTAGCAATTGCAGATTTCCGCTTTAACACCACACATCAGTTCAACAACAACAGAGTTTGTGCTTCTGTTAAGACAGTACTTACGTTCATCGTCAGTCTCTTCTTTCACTGAAACTTCGTCATCCTCTTTCACTCTGAACGCGTCTTCCTCTTCTTTAACTGAAACGGCTTTCTCTTCTTCTTTCACGGTAACAGCCTCACTCTCTACTTGTTTTTGTATTGTAATAGGCTCCTTTTCCTCCTCCTCTTTCGCGACAGCTTCTTTCTCCATCCAGCAGACCTCCTCTTCTTCAGCAGGAACGGGGTTAAGTTTGAGACTGGAGCTATGAGGCATGTTCTGAAGTCGCTAAGCGGTATAATTCAAAGCAGTGTCACTTTATCAGCAGCACGTGATCAATGACGTCTGAAGAATAATTTCGTCGAACACCTGATTGGTTTGGTATTGGGCTCGTTCGACATTGCAGCCGACATTGCAGGTGGCTGCTGACTGACTAATTTACAAATCACCTTACATCATAAATAACTACTCATTATTATTTATAAATCAGTCAGCCAGTCACCGTTTACCCACAACGCAGCATGGATTTGATGCTCTCGAACACGGCCAGTGGTTTAATATATGACATCATGGCTTCGCTGCTACGGCGTGTGACTTCATCTATAAAATGTGGCTGTTCTAAATTCTGTGTCGCTCAAAGCCTTGAGTAATGAACCTATTTTTTGACACAATTGGCTGTAAAGCATCAATGCTTCAGGAAGCTATATTTCCCCATCACTACTTTTCAGCATGTTTTCTGTGAATTAGACTATGGGAGTTTTGTAACTTTTTCTCCGGTAGTTGGTCTCGCTGACCATAACCGTGCTGGTTGGCTACGCTGGTTAGGCTAATAGCTAGATGGCTAAATAGCTAATGTTAGCTGGCTGGCTAAGATAACTGCATGTAGCTAATGTTAGCTGGCTGGCTAAGATAACAGCATATAGCTAATGTTAGCTGGCTGGCTAAGATAACTGCATATAGCTAATGTTAGCTGGCTGGCTAAGATAACTGCATATAGCTAACATTCTTTGATATTTGGTTAGATGGCGTTATGTATTTCCAAAACGTTGGTCATGAGTTCAAATGATTGGTTTAATTTGAAGTTCTACATTTGAAGTTATTTCTGTTGGAGTATACATAATAGGGAATAGGCTGGTCCTCCATATTACATCACACCTGACTTTGGCATTCTTCTGAATTCTGATTGGTTTAATGTAATAACTCCAAAAATAAAACAGTGAGGTGTAACTTTGCAATGGGACTTAAAACATATTTTGGGAAAAATATTTCATTTGATCGTTTATAAACTTTACCATAACTTAACTATTTTATTACTCTCTGTCACTCACTTTCAATTTTTAGATAATAAAGCATTTGACCTTTCCACTGCGTTAACAATGGAGGATTGGTTGATTTCCAGTTGAAGTATTTAAGATGATTGATGAGAAAAGTATCGTCCAACCATCCGGTAACTTGTTTCATGCGCATCAAAGGTGAGGGTGAATTTCAGAAGTTCACTGCTTGTATTGATGAAGGAGTGGAATCGATGAAGTTCCTCTGCTGTCCCCTGGAATAGAAGGAACACGTCATCAATGAAGACTTTTACCGAGCCTGATGAGCTGCTAGAATGGATTGTTAGGGCTGACAATCACATTCTTCTCTAACAACCCCACATACAGATTGGCAGAATTAGATGCTATTTGTTAAACTACAAGGACCATAATGACCACCTACTTGTCTTGTCTGTGTTTCTTTTACACCTGCTACGTAAAAGAGACCGAAGAATGTGTAACAGTATAGCTTCCATCCCTCTCCTCGCCCCTACCTGGGCTCGAACCAGGGACTCTGCACACATCAACAACTGCCTCCCACGAAACATCGTTACCATCGCTATTAGTGCGCACCCCGCTAACTAGCTAGCCATTTCACATCGGTTACAATAGCACAATGGTCAATGCTATCTGGGATTCTTGGGACATCCCTACCCTGAACCCTAACCTTAACCCCTAACTTAACCATTTTAAATGCCAACTTCAATGGGCTAGGGACGTCCCAAGGATGTATCTCTACCTGAAAATACATGATCTAAGTGATTGATAGTTGGTATTCAGCAGTCATAAAGCCTTATTTACTTTAATGAACTACTAAAATAGTGATTTTGTCCGACAGCAGCTCTACACTTTATTGACGGACTGATCCATTCATCCTTCCATCCCTCCTCAGCCTTCCTCTCCTCTGAAGACCCAGTGAGGGTGGAGCTCAGTCAGAGAGCTGTTGAGGGACTGGTTAGGAAGAACACTTCTACAGCCAGAGAGGTGAGAGGTCACACATGGTTTAGATGGTAAATATTTATGTCCCCTTAGCGGTTAATCACATTAGCAAAAGGGAATATGTTCCATCTATGTTTATTTACATTAGTGCAAGTTCTCCACTGATATTGGTGTAATTTCTCACCCCTTTTGGCTATAGGAAAGTTAATTTCCCCTCAGACACACACATTTGTTCTTTGATATTATGAAAGTATTTTATGTCAAATGTACTTTTCCCCACTCATTCACCCCATCTCTTTACATTGTTGATGCATATTCAGTGGCCTGACTGCATCCAGACTATGTCAAGGCCCATCCTGGTAGATCTGAACCGAATGCAGCTTGGAGTAATCAGATGACAGAAGTCACATTTAGATGCCAGGTGTAACTGAGGCCATAGATGTTCCAAATACATTACTTTTAATGTTTTGTATAATATTACGAAATGTGTTTATTTCTGTGTTACAGGGGCAGTCAAGAAATGGAACAGCAAGGCCACAGAACATGACATAAGCAGATCTGTGGGAGATCACCTCAAGCCCCTGGTAAAGCCGGGGGTGGTGTTTATCACTCAACCACGCCTTCAGCAGGCTGGAAATGTGGGATTGATCCATTTGTTTGTTTCAGTTTTCAGTAGTTGAATCCTTTAACGTTTTGTTGATTTCAAAATGTTTCATTTTCAATATATGAAATGAATTGGTTGAAAAGTGATACTAAACGTACATACCATGAACTATTTTGACATAGTGGAAGATATACTGAATTCATACTAAGACAGACCAAGATTTGTGTTGCTTTTTCACATATTTTGTTCATTTGTTTAGCAAGAGTCTGATTGGTCAGTCATTGGGTTAATTTGTTTTGCAATATGTTCAAATCAAATCAAGCTTTGTTTAGACAGCACATTTCAGACATGGATGCAACACAATGGCTTCACAGGAAAAAACAATGAAAATAAACAATATTTACCACAACAAACATAAGAGGATAAAAAAGATTAACAACTGAAAGACTACTGAACATTCAAAGGAAATGCCATTGATTAAAATACTAAGAATTGAAACATCCAACCCAAAATATTAACTTGTTTTACTACATTGTTTGTTGTTACGTTCCCCAGCAAGAAAAACATAAGAGGGAACTAACAAAGAGTCACTGACAACAACCAAACAGGTGTGGTTTTAGGAAGGGTTCTGAAAGACACATTGGAGGTTGTCCACTGAAAGATGACTAGCAACAACAACTGGGACCTAAAAGACACCCACCATGAGACCCACTAAATATGCCTAAGAAGAGGAAAACAAAACAACTAACGAGATGGACAAGCCAGCACAGGTGTAACACATACTGACTAACGAGGTGACACTTATCAGTGCGCCCTACGTGCTAACGAGCTATACGTGCTAAAGTCCAACCTCAAAACATAAATGGAAAAACCAAAGACTAACTAACACCTTAAGAGTTTGCTCACCAACAACAGAAAACAACTTCCATTTCACATTATAATCAACTACAATGCTTCACCGTCACCAATATAAACATGGTGTCTGTCTACTGGCAAACAACAATTAAAAACAATATCTATTTTTTATTATTTTTTATTATTCCCACAAAGATTTTTCTTTCTATAGCTTCTAGAACCCACTAGCTTCTAGAACTCTCCTCTTTCTAAAACTCACTAGCTTCTAGAACTCTCGTCTTCTATAAACTCACCTGCTTCTAGAACTCACGTCTTCCTAAAACCCACTAGCTTCTAGAACTCTTGTCCCCTTGGAACGAGCCCAAACAAAACTCATCTCCAATATGGAAAAACGTGCAGTAAAAATAAACTGTGATCCATGGCAATGAATTGGCTAAACGCAAAATACAAAACATTTTGACTGCCCCCCTTGAGACAATCAGCAACCAGGTTGTTCTCACCACGGACATGTCTGATTTCAAGAGGAAACTCCTGCAATATCCCTAGAAACTTTCCACCTCACTGTAGAGCAGGGGTGTCAAACATACGGCCCGCGGGCCGGAACCGGCCCCCAAGGAGGTTCGATCAGGCCCGCAGGATAATTTGAAAGTGGAAAAAATGCATAAAAGACATGGAATTAATATTTTTAATTTGCTGCAATTCATGGATTATCCGCTAAGGGGCGCACTCTTTCCATCAGAGTAGAAGACAAGCCGCATCACTGAGACAGACTGAAAACAGCAGACGGTATCAATGCGCCATCTGCTGCTTGTTACGACGTTGTTAATACCTTAGTCTCTACCTCTCCGCCACACCCTCATTAGCCAAAATGTCGTTATCCAAACGGAGAAAAGTAGATAAGGAGTGTAGAATTTTCAAAGAAAAATGGACCACGTCCTATTTATTTACAGAGATGCACGGAAAACCTTCGTGCTTGGTGTGTTTGCAACAAGTTTCGGTATTGAAGGAATATAATATTCGACGCCACTACGAGACTCATCACAGCGAAAAATATGACGGCTTGCAAGGACAACTGAGAAGAGATAAGATTAACGAATTGCTGGCGGGTCTGAGGAAACAGCAGTCAACTTTCATCCAGAGCCGAGAAGTCAGTGAAGCAGCGGTAAAAGCCAGCTACCGAATTGCTAGCGAAATAGCATTAGCATCGAAGCCGTATTCCGACGGTGACTTTGTTAAACGATGCATGATGAAGGCGGCTGAACTTGTATGTCCCGAGAAGCGACAAGCTTTTGCCAATATTAGCCTGACGAGGAATACTATTTCGGAACTATCGGCAGATTTAGACAGTCAATTGAAACAGAGAGTCAAGTCATGTATTGCATTTTCCGTGGCAATTGACGAGAGCACTGACATCACAGACGTGGCCCAACTGGCCATATTTATTCGAGGAGTTGATGAGACATTGACTGTTACTGAAGAGTTTCTTGAGTTGGTGCCAATGATGGACACCACAACAGCCGAGGACATTTTCGGCTCTGTCGTTGCTGCATTGGACAGAGTTGGAGTGGACTGGTCCCGCGCTGTCAGCCTGGCTACAGACGGCGCGCCATCCATGGTCGGAAAGAAAGCAGGTGTCGCGACAAAGTTCAAAGACAAAGTACAAGCCCTTAATGGAGGAGATCGTTTCTGGACATTTCACTGTATTTTGCACCAGGAGGCATTGTGTTGCAAGTCGCTGAAAATGGACCACGTCATGGAGGTGGTTGTTCGCACTGTAAATTTCATCCGGTCCAGAGGTCTGAACCATCGTCAGTTTGACAAACTTCTCAGCGACAGCAACATTACCCACAGCCCACAGCCTGAGGCATTTCTTTGATCTACGAGAGGAAATCGGACACTTGTACAGGCCAAAAGATGCCAAGTTTCAGGAACAAATACAAGTCCAGACTAGACTAACACCTTTAAAATGCTGCCTTAGATACTGTTTGCATTGAAAGAATACAGCTCTGTGAAGATGAATCCTTACTGTGGTGATTTAAAAAATGTGCACTTTAATGTTAGTCAGCAGCTTCAAAACCATCGTCAGTTTGACAAACTTCTCAGCGACAGCAACATTACCCACAGCCTGCCATACCACACTGAAGTGAGATGGTTAAGCCGAGGCGCTGTGCTGAGGCATTTCTTTGATCTACGAGAGGAAATCGGACAGTTCATGGAGAAAAAAGGAAAACCGGTGTTGGAATTACAATCTCAGGAATGGCTACGGGACCTTGCATTCTTGGTTGATATTACTGAACACTTGAACAATCTGAACAAAATGTTGCAAGGCCGCAAAAAAGTTGTCACACAGTTTTCTGACAACATACATGCATTTAAGTTGAAGCTGACTTTGTGGGAGATGCAACTGGCAAATGGCAACCCTGCTCATTTCCCCTGTCTGAGAGATGTGTGTGTGACCAGACCTGATGCGGACATGAAACGGTACAAAGACAAAATTGCAGGACTACTGCGGGAGTTTGAGAAACGTTTTCAGGTATTTGGTGAACTTGAGACAGAATTTTCAGTTTTTCGCTCACCTTTCACAGTTAAAGCTTCTGATCTGCCGGTCGAAATTCAGCTAGAGATAATTGATTTGCAGTGTGATGCAGATTTGAAGGGCAAATTTGCCTCTGTAGGTCTGGACAGATTTTATCAGTATCTACTACCAGGGTACCCCAAATTAACAGCCCTGGCTGCTAAAATTTTGTGCATGTTTGGGACAACCTACCTTTGTGAACAAATTTTCTCAGTGATGAATATCAATAAAACAAAAATGCGTTCAAGGCTCACAAACAAGCACTTAAATGACATTCTGAAAGTGACAGCTAGTCAGGACATGACACCTGGTGTTGATGCACTTGTACAGGCCAAAAGATGCCAAGTTTCAGGAACAAATACAAGTCCAGACTAGACTAACACCTTTAAAATGCTGCCTTAGATACTGTTTGCATTGAAAGAATACAGCTCTGTGAAGATGAATCCTTACTGTGGTGATTTAAAAAATGTGCACTTTAATGTTAGTCAGCAGCTTCAAAACAAAAGTTGTGTGATGGAATTCTACTGTTCATACAACTCCATAAATTTTCAGTATGTATTGTATGTGTATGTATGTTTCATGTATGAAGTTTACAGATTTACAGGACAGGCGAACACTTTCTTCATTACACATTTAAAATCACTCTCCTTAGTTTGTAAGGTGTACGCAGGGATTACATTTAGATTTTATATGCGTATGTGTAAGTGGTTTAAAAATTCCTTTCTTTAAAAGTCTCATTTAATCTTAAAGTGCATTACTATATTTTTCAGTACCAATTAAAGTTTTGTGCCTTTGTACAATCAGTGGGATCAGTTGCAATGCATATTTGTGAATGATAAAAGTAAATTGCACATTTGTCTAAGGAAATATGAGGTGTTTCATGAAATGTTTTGTAAAAGGATAGTTCATTAAATTTCAATATTTTCCTAATGTTCTTGTGCTTCTTTACACCAAAACAAAGGAAAGACATGATATTTTGGTTATTTATAGCAGAGTATGGTATAATTTTAATGGTCCGGCCCACTTGACATCTCCCTAGGCCGTATGTGGCCCACGATGCGAAATGAGTTTGACACCCCTGCTGTAGAGCTTCTCTCTCTTTTCAGGGTTCACTAGATAGGCATGTTGTTGGATCAGGGCCCAGTCCCCAATGTCATGCTCTAGTACATTTGGTTTGGCACATCTGAGAATGAACCCTGCTATTCTAAAAGAAGGGCAACAATGTCAATATAATTGTACCCAAAAAAAACATCAGTTGGTTGCATGAATAAATTCCATTACTAAATGTTACATGAAATGTAAATGTGAAATATTTGATTGCATAGTCATATTTTCAACGTCTTTTCAATGACATTTTGCTACGTGGGATAGCCTCAATGTCAAAACACAGTTTTAATGTGTCCAAATCAATAACCAATATGCAGAAACAGTTTGTGATATATTGAAAACCTAAACATAAAATGTGCTATATACACAAACTGCCACAATAATCACAGTACTTATATTTATTTAAACAAGCTCCTTATAAACTGCACAAGCACCAGAAACGCTGTTGTTTTGACAAGTAGCAATAAATCACTGATATCAATTAGGGGGGAAATCAGGTTGTACGTGATGTTGAAACTAACACAACAAAAAAAACACATGTAAATGGGAGATATCTTTAACCTCACTGGTTAGAGGACAACCTGCAGAAGACAGTCAGCAACATTTTGGAGTGATGCATTTAAATTTAGGTGTCGCTAAACAAAGGAACACAACACTTATTTGAAAACAATTGTGCCGAGAGGAGGGAGATGAGGTTGCACGTCCTGTTAAAACTAACAGCTCAAAAACCACACTGAATCTGGGAATAATGTGTACATCACTGTTTAGAGGACAATTTGTAGAAAACAGATCTCTAAATTTAAGTGTTGCATTTTGATTCAAGTGGGTCACCAACATGGTAAGTGTAACACAGCTCTTTTTGTGTTAGTCACTTTCTGATAAATCTCATAAATAGTACTCTTCCAATTGATAGCCTGGATTTTCCCCCTGAGGCTAATATCCATATCATGTTGAAATCAATAGAACAGGGGACAAACGTTTAGGGTTCTACATTGTGACATCATTAAAATACTCCTACTTCAATTTTAAAACATTCTACATTGTGACATTAATTAATTGATTCATTCATTGATTCATTCAGTGACATTATTTCATTGATATTATGAAACAACTCCTTCATGTATTTTCTGATGTTTGATCAGAGATCTTTTATCAGAGTATCTCCTGTCACACAAATCACAGCTATGAGGTTTCTCTCCTGTGTGTGTTCTCTGGTGTACTTTTAGATTGCCAGATTGAACAAAACTCTTCCCACATTGATCACAGCTATAACGTTTCTCCCCTCTGTGTGTTATCTGGTGTGAAGTCAGCTGGCCAGATGTAGCAAAACACTTCCCACATTGATCACAGCTATACGGTTTCTCTCCCGTGTGTGTTCTCCGGTGTGATATAATGCCGCTTAGCTGAGTAAAACTCTTCCCACATTGATCACAGGTAAACGGTCTCTCTCCTGTGTGTGTTCTCTGGTGTCTAGTCAGAATGCTGGATGTATTAAAACTCTTCCCACATTGAGTACAGCTATAAAGTTTCTCTCCTGTGTGTGTTCTCTGGTGTGACATCAGGCTGCTTAGGCTAATAAAACTCTTCTCACATTCATGACAGCTATATGGTTTATCTCTTGTGTGTGTTCTCTGGTGTGATGTCAGGCTGCTTAGGTGAGTAAAACTCTTCCAACATTCATTACAGCTATACGGTTTCTCTCCTGAGTGTGTTCTCTGGTGTGATATCAGGTTGCTTAGCTGAGTAAAACTCTTACCGCATTGAGTACAGCTAAAAGGTTTCTCTCCTGTGTGTGTTCTCTGGTGCCTCTTCAGATAGCTAGATGTAAAACAACTCTTCCCACACCGAGTACAACTATACGGTTTCTCTCCTGTGTGTGTTCTTTGGTGTACAATAAGATGGCTAGATGTATAAAAACTCTTCCCACATTCATCACAGCTATACGGTTTCTCTCGTTTCTCTCCTGTGTGTGTTCTCTGGTGTGATATCAGGGTGCTTAGCCGAGTAAAACTCTTCCCACATATACCACAGCTACAGATGTAAGATGTCTTTCCTGTGTGTGTTCTCTGGTGTGATATCAGGCTGGTTGAATGAGTAAAACTCTTCCCACATTGAGTACAGCTATAAGGTTTCTCCACTGTGTGGATTCTCTGATGAATTTTAATGCCTGCTGAGGAGGTGAATCTCTTCCCACCGTCAGAGCAGCAGCGAGGTTTCTTCCCTGTGGATCTCTGCAGGTGTTTCTTGAGGTGTTCTGATGTGGAGAGACTCTTCTCTGCCTTGTCAGCATCATGAGGTTGTTGAGGCTCCCCAGAAGACCCACGGTAGTCCCGTCTCTCTCCTGTGTGAACAACAAAGTCAGACAGATGGTTAAAGGCCCACAACAGCGGAAATCCACTGTAAAAAGTGATGCCAACAGCGTAGCCATGAAGTTGTACAACAATTGACGTCTGTAATGAATGTAATGATTATTTGACATTTGTCTTAAAATGAGCAAGAATAGTCATATTTTGTCTTGTTTTCACATTAGTAGTAACATCTAAGCTTGTAGACTTGAAATAAGTTATTCATGTTGTTGAAACTCTAAGCAGTGTGCCAGACGACTTTGGTCTCCAATATAGGCTCCTTTCTGTGTTTAATAAAATTGCGGCACGAGGGCGATGCAAATGCAATTTGGTTGTAGAAACTCCTCCCAGCTTATGAGGAAACCGA